>NW_015163195.1:115422-142200 GCF_001447785.1 Gekko japonicus | reverse complement strand
CGCTGACTTTTTTAGAGTGTCCGCCATTTTAACACTTTATTTTCAATATAAAATCGTTCTCTCCCCGGCTCTGAAAATCGCTTATATGCTGTTTAATCGCTTAAATGCTCATGGATATCTCCCACAACAGGCTTATACGCTTATAAAGTCCTGCCAAAGTATCCATTTGCAGTCGCCTCTCCCCCCCCTCCGCTTATGTAAATGCGTCAGAAGCATCCCTCTCTCAACATGATTCTGATCGCTCAAGAGGTTTCAGGGGGGGGGATTCTCACTTCAAAGTATCCGTTTACAATTGTCTCTTTCTCCCTCTCTCTCTCCCCCCCCACCTCCGCTTATGTAAATGTGTCAGAGAGGCATTCCTCTCTCAGCACGGTTCCAATCGCTCAAAAGATTTCGGAAGGGGGGATTTACGCTTCTATTTACAGTTCGCTCATTTTAACTCACAGTTCATTGTTGGTCTTTATCCTGACCATGCGCATAATTGCTCCTTTGCCAGATCTCCTGCACTTGACTGGGTTGGAACAGCTTGTGCCTTGCTAAGAGGATGCAGACAGTGGGGGGGGCGTCAGGGCAGAGGGCAGCCTCAATTTCCCTGCAGATAGCAGGAAAAGAGGCTCACCCTCAAAAGCCCTATGGCCTGGGGGGGTCTCCCTGATCCCCCATGGACGTGCCAATCCAGCGGCACCCCCCCTCCACAGCTGTGTGGTGCGCCTTCCCAGAGCAACAGGAAAGGTGTCCGCCATTGTTGTGCCATAGACCCCGCCTCGCCCTGTTTATAATCAATTTTAGATGTTGTTATATTTTATCTGTTCTTTCACCTGTTATTTACTTGCCTCTTATTGTATTGTTTGCTGGTCTATGACTGTAATAAATTGATTGATTGATTGGTTGGTTGAGTGACCTAGCTGCCACCTGTCCTGAACCCCTGTCAGGGTCATTGGGCTGGTCCCAATAAAAGGCATGATGTGGCTTGTGTTGAAGGTTTTTGAATCCTTGTTGCCAGCTGAGATTGCCAGCTGAGTTGCTAACAAGAGTTTGGACCAGAGGTCTGCTCAGGGCTGACTCAAGTGAGTGACGTGCTGAAAGGATCCTTGTCCAATGCCCCCCCATGCTGGATCCAGTGAGGAGAGAATAAGAGAGTCTCAGAGCAGCTTAGAATCCCTTCCCTTTCCCCTCCCCATGACAGACACCCTGTGAGGTAGGTGGGGCTGAGAAAGCTCTTGAGAGAACAGCTCTGAAAGAACTTATGACTGACCCAAGGTCACACCAGCAGCCACATGTGGAGGAGTGGGGAATCAAACCTGGTTCTCCCATATTAGAGCTTGTGCTCCTATCCACCTCACCAAACTGGGTTCCAATCCCCACTCAAGCCAGGACACTCACTGGGTGTCATAAATCAGTCTGTACTGAGTGATGGCTCAGATTTCTCTGACAAAGAGCTACCTGCTAGCCCTGAGCCAGTGATTGAACAGCCAGCTGCATCTGGCTCTGAGCCAGGAGAACAACAAGCGATCAGGTTACTGGCTGATCAGGAGTCACAGCCTACACCTTGTAGCTCTGAAGCAGCAAACAAGTCTTCAGCAGCCACTCCCAGCCCACCTAGCTCACCAACATCCTCACAGCACCAATGCTGATAGACGCTTAGAGTTGCAAGAAAGGAGGAGAAGTGTGAGACTTGTGGCCCGTTGTCAGCTGTCAATTGAAGTGACAAATATATAGTTTCAGGATGACTGCCAAGGAATTGGCTGGAAGTTTAGCTCATTAAGACTTGGCTGTAAATTCAGCTGGGAGAAGCAGCAGTTTCTGGACACAACAAGTACACTTTGCTACTGAGCCACCAACCTTGCTGCTACTGGACTTCTGCAACCTTAAACTGGACCTGACAACCAGCTTTTGATTTGATTTATTGGATTTATATCCCACCCTCCCTGCCAAGGCAGGCTCAAGGCGGCTTACAAACAATTAAAAAATACAGTTAGATACAGTAAAATACAATAAAACCTAGTATAAACTTATAATTTACATCAAGATAACAGTCAATTAAAAACAGATATATAAAATGCTGGAACACACCCAAGCAACAAGCGGAGCAGTTCTTATAAACATGGTTTAGGTGACTGTTAGATGTTCCATATATTGCACCAATACAGTTCTCGTTTATTATGCAGAGAGCCCAGGTCAGGATTTTGATAGTAGGACTCAGGTTACAGGAGGAAAGCCAGGGCGCAGGGACATTCCCTGCTGTGTACTGTGGCTCCTTAATCAAATGCCTGGTGGAAAAGTTCTGGCTTGCAGGCCCTGTGGAACTGCAAAAGGTCCTGCAGGGCCCTGATCTCTACCGGGAGCTCGTTCCATTAGGATGGAGCCACCACTGAGAAAGCCCTGACCCTGGTTGCCAGCAGTCTGACATCCCTAGGGCCTGGGAGAGCTAACCGATTTTGTGCCCCTGAATGCAGTGCTCTCTGGGGAACATGTGGGGAAAGACAGTCCTTCAGGTATGACAGACCCTGACAATATAGGGCTTTAAGGATTAAAACCAGCACCTTGAAAGAAATCCAGTATGCTATTGGCAGCCAGTGTAGTGCTTTCAGTACTGGCTGGATGTGCTCCCACATGGGGATACCCATCAGCAGCCTGGCTGCTGCATTCTTCATTAACTGCAGCTTCTGGGTTTGAGACAAGGGCAGCTGCATGTAGAGAGCATTACAGTAGTCCAATCTCGAGGTGACTATCACATGGATCCCTGTCACCAAGTCGTCACATTTGAGGAAGGGAACCAACTGCCTAACCAGCCGAAGATGGTAAAAAGCTGATATGGCAATGGCTGCTACCTGGGCCTCCGTTGTTAAGGAGGCATCCAAGAGCACTCCCAAGCTCCTATCCTCCAGTGCTGGCACCAACAGAGCCCCATCAAAGGTGGGATCCCTACCCCCCGGCCTGTTTCAACTTGGGTACGGAACCTCCGTCCTCGTCGGATTAAATTTCATTCAACTCAGTCTTCCAGTCACCACCTGCAGCGCCCGGTCCAGATCTTCTGGTGTGGAGTCAGACTGGCTGCCCAACAACAGATAGAGCTAGGTGTCATCCGCATACGGGTGACACCCAAGCCCATGCCTTCAGGCAATCTGGGTAAGGAGGCGCATATAGATGTTAAACAATATCGGGGAGAGTACTGCCCCTTGGGGCATGCCACACAACAGTGGATTCCTTTGGGACAGCTGCTCCCCTTGTGCCAACTTTTGTCCCCGGTCCTGGAGAAAGGATGCAAGCCATTGTAAGGCAAGCCCCTGAACTCCAGTGTCGGTGAGGCAGTGGATCAGTAGCTAATGGTCGACCATGTCGAGTGCTGCCGACAGGTCCAACAACGACAGCACTGCCGATCCGCCTCGATCCAGATGCCTCCAGAGGTCATCTGTGAGGGCGACCAGTGCTGTCTCCATCCCATGCCCTGGGTGGAAGCCAGACTGGAAGGGATCTAGGATGGAAGTGTCATCCAAAAAGCTCTGTAACTGGGCTGCCACGGCCCTCTCGATTAACTTGCCCAAGTAGGGCAAGTTGGAAACTGGCCGGTAATTAGCCAATTCGGCCAAGTCCAGTGATGGTTTCTTCGAGAGAGGATGAACCACAGCCTCGTTAAATGTCCCAGGGAACAAGGCCTCCAAGAGGAACTTGTTAATGATCTCCCCCAGGGTACCTCGAAGTCCATCATGACCTGCTTTAAGGAGCCATGATGGGCACAGATCCAGGAGGGTAGGGCGAACAGTTAAGAGCAGTTTGTCCTCTAGGCTGAGTGGATTGAAATAATCCAAAACCTGACCAGAAGACATGCATGGGGCCTTGAGTTCACTCGCTGTTTCAAACGTGGCGGGGAGGTCACGGCAGAGTGACTAGACTTTATCTGCGAAATAGCTCGCAATATCCAATTCTCTAACATTTGACCTACCTTGTGGCAGAGTCGTCATTGACCAAATTGTTCTAAATAACTGAGTTGGGCGTGAGCTCGCAGACGCAATCATGGCTGCATAGTATTCTTTCTTTCCAGCTTTGACTGCAATCTCATAGGATCTCATAAATGTCCTGTAAGATGTTCCTGTTGCTTCATTCCGGGCACACCGCCACCGTATCTCTAGCCATCTTAACTCTCTCTTCATCAGCCACAACTCCTGGGTATACCAGGGCGCCAGCCTAGTACGAGAGCACAGAGGAAGTTGGGGAGCAATCTCATCGATGGCTGCTGAGAGTCAGCCATGCCAATCCTCCAGAAGCTCAGCTAACGAACCGCCAGGGACTATCGGATCCCACAGGGCCATTTGAAGCCACACAGGATCCATTGGGCTCTGTGGGAGAGCTAAAAAGCACTCGCCGCCTAAACAAAGTCGAGGTGACACATTCAAATGGGCCCGCTGGAACACCTGACCTTGGATTGGACTTGCACCCACTGCCTGGAACTCCTTGACCCTAGACTGGACTCTGGTAAACCTGCTCTCTGGAACCCCTGACTATTGGACGGGTGTTGAGAAATGGACTAATTTATGGTTTTATATCTGCTACACATGCAACACATGGACTGTGCACACATATCTGTATACCATGGGCCAAAGGAAGCTGTTTGCATCACCTACTATGAGATAATTCACTTAGGGAACACTTGCCTGCATTTTATGTTAATGTAGCTTGCACACATTCAGCTCAAAGGCTCATGGGAAGAAGAAGCACATGTTAGCCATTGTGAGCGGAGAAAACAACCAAGAAGGAGAAATTCCCCCATTGCTAAAGAGACGAGATGTCACACAGGACACAGACCTGATCTGCATTTGAATTGCAGTTTCCTGTTGATGGTACCTTGTAGGCCTGGGAAAGCCAAGATTCATCTGTACTTCAAAGAGGATACAGGAAGCCGAGACCTCACACTTGGCCAGATGGTATTCCATGAGATAGAGTGTAGAGTTTCAAATATTGCCCCGCCCATAGAATACCTGCCCCTCTTCTACATGCACCAATGAGGGAGGTCATGGGGTGGACTTGTAAGTAGGTGGGATTGCAGTTTGGCAAGGTGGCACCCACCTGGATATTCAACTATGAAACACGAAGACCACGCGTTGTCTTTGCTAGCCACATTCTACCTTTGGACGGCAGCCAAAGAGATACACACACACACACACACACACACACACACTTGACACACACACACACACACGACCGGCTGCTTCTGGAACAGTGTGATTTAGGTAAAACTTCTAGACACTCTTTATTTATTTATTTTATTTAGGCATTTTCACCCCACCCTCCCCACAAGCGGGCTCAGGGCGGCTTACAAGGGGCAAGAGCCCATACATAAAATCCAATAAAACAATAAAATCATAATAATAACAATACGAACAACAATAAAGTGCTTTCAGTGACAAGATGGTTATGATGGCATCTTTGGGGTACCGCTGTCCAGTAGATCGTTCGTGCCAATCCCTCGTTGTCAATGCCACATAATTTATGGCTGGGTTTCCAAGGGCAATTCCCGATCCCGATGTATAGCCACCATTGGTGGTGGTGGCAGCAGCGGCCCCTAAGCCTGGTGGAACTCCGTCTTGCAGGACCTGCGGAACTATTCTCTGTCCCTTTATGTTTCATTGCAACAGACAAGACTTCTGGAAACAGGCAAGTATGAACCGATTTACCAACCTACCTCCTAAGTAACTAAACTATTTTCTATTTCTGTAACTCTAAAGGAAACTTGACTGTATGCAAATGAGAGACTGATTATTTTGTATGTGTGACTTTGATCTGTCCTGCTGGACCCCAGCCTGTACCTCCTGGGGAGGCTACATCAGTACACTGGGTAATCTTAAGCCAATCATCTTCCCTCAGCTGAGATGTATCCCCCAGAGCTGCTGTGAAGGAAAAATGGGAGAGAACTCTGTACACCCTCCTGAGCTCTTTTGAGAAAGGACAGCATAAAATGTGAGAGACATACCCGGACAGGAAACATATTCATGGAAAACCTTCTGGCTATAATTCTTTGGCTTTTTAATGGCTACGCCATGAATATCTTCTTCATTTCCCATAATAAAATTACAAATTGGAGAGTATGAAATAATTTACCATTCATTTATTTACAGGATTTTCGTATCTACTTTCCACTCAAATTATAAGAATTTTGAGGCCAATGGAACATAATGTGGCACAGAAGACCAGTGCCAGAGTCAGTGTGGTGTTGTACTTGCCAGGAACTATGGGCATTGCCAGGCAGCGGGGGCATCCAGAGTTGACCTATTATGGGGGGGGGGGTAAGAGGAGGAGCCACAAGTCTCTTGGCCAGGGTTGGCAAAAAGATGTAACTGACCACAAAGGGTACGAATACTGACAGATTCAGTAAATGGTCTCCCTTACTGTTTCTGTGACAATATGTAGAGTTTTCCCTGACATTCCAGAACCTTCTTCAGAGCACCTTTCACCTCTTTGTTCCGGAGGCTGTAGATGAGGGGGTTCAGCATAGGGGGGATTATGCAGTACATGGTGGAGACCAGAGTGTCGATCTCTAAGGAATAACCAGCGTCTGGAGGATTATAGTTAAGTAATCCATTCCCAAAATAAACTATGACAACAGTGAGGTGAGAAGCACAGGTGGAAAAAGCTTTGCGCTTGCCAGTGGTGGAACGGATCTTCAAGATGGAGGACAGAATGAAGATGTAGGAGAGGATAGTGAACAGAAAGGGGGCCACGCCCACAAAAAGGCTTGCTATGTGAGTTGCCAGTTGATTGATATGCACATCATTGCAAGAAATTTTCATCAGTGGGGGCAGATCACAGTATATGTGATGAATTTGGTTGGATCCACAGAAGTATAACTTGGAGCTGAGAGCTGTATGGAGAGAAGCATCTAGGAAGCCCCAGACCCAGGGGGCAAAGGCTAAGATGGCGCACACCTTGGTGTTCATAAGGTGGGAGTAATGCAAAGGCTTGCAGATGGCGGCATAGCGGTCATAGGCCATGACACCCAGCAACGCAGCCTCTGTCCCCGTGAAAGACATCAGGAAAAACATCTGGGCCAGGCACTGGTTGTAGGTGATGGTCTGTTGCTGGTACAAGAAGTTCACCAGGATCTTGGGGACTGTGACGGAGGAGATGCAGATGTCTAGGCAGGCGAGATGGCTGAGGAAGTAATACATGGGGCTCTGGAGGCTGGAATCCAGCTGAATCAGAGTAAATATCATGAGGTTCCCCAGTACAGTGACCAAGTAAATGGCTAGGAATGGCAGGAAGAGGTAGATGTGGCTGTTTGGAATGCCGGAGAAACCGAGGAAGACAAATTCCACCTGTCGCGTCTGATTCTTCACTCCCATTGAGGTTTCAGAACTCACCTGTAAGGAGAGAAAAATAGGGAAAGCATCTGTTGAAGTCTTGTCCTCCTGCAGTTTCTGCCTTCAGTACTTTCCTGTCCTTAACTCACCCCCCCCATCTCCCAAAAAACTGCCTTTTCCTCTCACTCTCTCCACCACACATCTCAATTCGTTTGCTCATGCAGAAGAACACCTTTGGAGGAGAACAAAATTGTAAGGTGATTTTATCCATTGTAAATGCATCCTCTCCTCTTTCTCATCTACCATGTAGCTGGTTAGGCAACACTTTGAAATCTACCCTGATCTTCTCACCTGGAGGAACTATTCTCCAACTATCAATGCAAGATGACCAAAAAAACCCAACAGACATGCATGGTGAAAGCGTGTGTGTGTGTGGGGGGAACCATGCATAATATGCCACATGGATTTTCCTTCCTTCAGTTTGCTTTCCAGCTGCTGTTTCTCCAGGTTTTCTGAGAGTGAATTTATGCTGATTTCCCCCTTGTTTTGGTTCTAAACTGAAGGTTTAGCGTACAGATTCCCTCACGTTCCCCCACGCACACTGTTTTGCCACGTTGAGGTCGTTCCGTCCACTGTGCACCTTCCGCCATCCTCCCCCCTTCATCAGTGCACAAGCTCCAATTTCCCCTTGTTTATAAATTTTTGAATTTTTAAATAAGTGACATGAGTATAGAGATACGAGACTATCAGTAATCTCAAATCACTAAATTTAAAAAAATTAAAAGGGGGGGAGTTTAAAAGGAGCTATGTGAGGTTGTTCCCTGCTGGTATTGACTTGAAAGGGAGATCAGAGAGGAGGCAAGTGGCAGCCTCCCTATGTAAAAAAAAAGATTTTAGTGCTGCTCACAAACAAAATAAAGGGGGGGATCATAAGCATGTAATGAAATTGGCATAAGATGTAAAGAGAGACAGACACTGGGATTGGGAGCCTAAAAGTTTGAAAGCATTCTTCTCTTTAACCCTTTAGTGAACAAAGCTGGGGGGGGGATAATGTTGGCAGTCTCCGGAAGCCTAATATTAAAATGGTGGCTGAACCACATGGACCTTTGCAAACTGATGAACTTAAGAATCTCTTTGGATCAACCCATCTAGAGGGCAGAGTGCAATCCGCACAGGACAGGCTCTAAAAAACTGCCAAGATCACAACCAGAATGCAGAATCAAATTAGAGAATCACAAAAAGAAAACCACGCCAATTTGCAAGAATGGGCAGGAAATTGACAGTATATTGTAAGATATCTGGGCAAGATGACAGCCAGGTATGATTGAGTTAGATCATACTGATCTGTGTGACAGGTTAAACTGTCATGTGACAGTGTCACCAGGTACTGATTGCACTAGGTTGCATCAGCTTAATTAATAGTCACCATGAGTCGGCACAAGACTCTGATTGGTGCTAGTCTGTATATAAGGAGAACAGTCCTGATGTAAGTGTTCACACCTGTGAATTAGTTTACTGCGAAGCACCTTGTCGGACAATTCTATGATTTGGAGACCGCATGGTGGTATGGACTGTCTGTAAATACTCTGTAAATAAAACCACTGTATATAGCTTCACACAGCAACCTGAAACTCTTATTATTCGGACGCTTCGTGCACGCCGTCAGAAATTAGCACTATTAGGCAACTGTGCTAGGGCTTCGGTGAAAATACCTCCCATTTTTTTTCAATACAGTGGCTCAAGACTAAAGCTCTCCAGAACTTCTGCCAGAAGACTCTCCCCCCATATAAATTGCAGCCCTCTACAATGTGTGGTGGAATTGCAGCCAACTTTGCACAGACGCGTGCACACCCATACATTGCCAATGATCACAGCTTGCAATGCCATTATCAGTGTGTGCATTCTGTACAATGTACACTCAACATATTTCCCCATATTATGAGATTGTGTGACTTTTCCCATTTTTCACAGGGGCCGATAACACAGCAGGGAATTCCCTAGTGCTCGGCAATATGGAAAACAGGACTTCGCAGCTGCTGGTCAGTTTCAAAAAAGTCTGGTCAGTTTCAACATCAGGTTTTTCTCCTTTGCCTGCATTCCTTCCTGCTTCCTATCATTCAACAAACTAACACTATAATGCACGTGTAAAACCTGAACCAGGAGGATTTAAATGGAAGGCACTTGCTGCATGCTACTGTGCAGTTGCAATAGAGCAATTACATATTTAAAAAAAGAAACGTTGAACGCCACCCTCCACACATCACAAGTGATGTTCCACCCCAATTTAGAAAAGCACGCTTTATAAAATTGGAGCTTCTGAATAAATGCACCAGAGGAAAAAGAATGGTGCATAAAGTGGGCACAGAATCCAGAGTCCAAAGGCTTACTGCTCTGAAAATCTGCAGTAAAATAGGTGTGCCTAATGGGTCTATCCATCCATCAATCCATCCTCTATTGGACTTCTCCTCTCCCCCCCCCCCATGCCCTCCTCTCTGTATCTACTCTGTATCCATTGCCAGGGCCACCCTCCTCCCTACAGAACAAGCACCAAACCTTACCTTCATCTAAGACTCATGTTACTCTTTTGCTCCTCATTTAGTGTCTTCAAGTCACATTGGTATGTTCTTAGCAGTACTACAAAAATACAGACTTTCCTTTGTGAAAACTCTGGTTTATGTTCTCCACTGCTCTGGCCTTAACTACTGATATGTTCCCTTCTCTGACCTTCCATGGTCCCACCTCCATTGTCTCCCCTCTATGCAGCACTCTCCCCACGAAAGTACACATTGTTTGGCTCAGCTCCTTCAACCCACAAAGAGTTCTGTTTCCCCTCCTGGATCTATCACAATCTTATCCTCCAGAGTTTATCTTGTCCTCCTGAGCTGTGTGAAAAGAGAACCAGTGTGGTGTATAGTCAGAGCGGTGGATTCTAATCTAGACAACCAGGTTTGATCCCCCACTCCTCCGCATGCAGCCAGCTCCTGCGCCTCCTCCTCTCTTTCCACTTCCTTCTCCTTCTTTTTCTTCCCCCTCCACCCTTGACACCTTTGCTCCTCCAGCTCCACCACCCTCCTCAGTGCCAAGAACTCCTACTCCCTCAAGTGAGTCCACACCTGGACCTGCCTCCCAGAATGCTGGTTTTCCTCCCTTTCTATCACTTCCTTCAAATCCCTCGAGAAAACACACCTTTCCTGTGAAGCCGTAGGCCCAACACTTGCGCCTTCCACTGCTGTGGAACCAAAGTCTAACCATTAGAGCCAGTGTGGTGTAGTGGTTAAGAGTGGTGGGTTCTAATGTGGAGAACTGGGTTTGCTTCCCCACTCCTCCTCCTCCACATGAAGCCAGCTGGGTGACCTTGGGCCAGTCACAGTTCTCTCCAAGCTCTCTGAGCCCCACCTGCCTCACAAGGTGCCTGTTGTGGGGAGAGGAAGGGAAGGTGATTGCAAGCGACTTTGGGACTCCTTAGGGTAGAGAGAAGTTGGGTATAAAAACCGACTCTTTCCATAGAACCTGGAAGACACACACATTTTCTCTCTTGGGGAGGGGCTGTGGGTCAGTGGTAGGTCATCTGAGCCAAAGCCCCTCCCCAAGAGATATCATCTGCCTTATCCCCTATTAGATAGCTCAGTCTGGAGATCAGCTGCAATTCTGGGAGATCCCAAGGATCCTCTTCAGGCTTGCTTTTTAACCTTCAATCTATGTGGACTTGGCTTAACCATGAACTCCATACCCTCCCTAAGAACCTAAGAGAAGCCAATATTGGATGAAGCCAACGGTCCATCCAGTCCAACACTCTGTGTCACACAGTGGCCAAAACCACCAGGTGCCCTCAGGAGGTCCACCAGTGGAACCAGGATACTAGAAGCCCTCCCACTGTTGCCCCCCCCCCAGCACCAAGAATACAGAGCATCCCTTGCCCCAGACAGAAGAACATAAGAGAAGTCAATGCTGGATCAAGTCCAACACTCTATGTCACACAGTGGCCAAAAATACCAGGGGCCATCAGGAGGTCCAGCAGTGGGGCCAGGACACTAGAAGCCCTCCCACTGTTGCCCCCCCCATAGATGTCCACCCATCCCTGGCTTCTCTCTGACCCCTGAACCGGGAACTTCTCTCCCTTCATGTACTTGTCACTATAAGTGAATAAGGCGCATATATGCTAATGAGCGTTGCATGCAGGGAAGTTTGTGTCCTTTGTGCTTTGGCCTCTGATCAATCTGTCCAAATGACTGAGATGGGCCTCCCCACCTGTGGGTATTGGTTCAGTGGTCCGTTATTGGGTAATGGCCCTGACCAAATGCCCACCTGGGCTGGGGAAGGTGGGCTTACCACCTTGCTGGAGGTGGCAGATGGGCCTGCATGAAAAAAGGGCAGCATTTTTAGATGCTGGAAGGGGGGCAGACAACTTGGACCGATTTCCCACAAGCCACTGCTCCGCCCTTGCTCTTCCTCCCCGAGCATATGAGTCAATTTCCCACTATTTGCTGCACGGTCACATTTTGCCTCGCAACTTCACCTGATTTCCCCTGCCTCTACTCAGTTCTCAAAAAAAAAAAAAAACAGGGTCGAGAAGACGCGGGGGGAAATCAGGCAAAGCTGCGGGTCAAAATGTGGCCGTGCAGTGAATAGTGGTGAATTGACGCATTCGCTCGGGGGAAAGGGAAGAGCGAGGGCGGAGCAGCGGCTTGTGGGAAATCGGCTTCGGTCTGTAGTGAGCTGGAACCCCTGGGGGCATATAAAATGGGGTAGCAAATCTGATGCCCTGTGGGAGTGCCTCGGGTCTCCACTTGTCCTGTACCTGTTTATTTGCAAATAAAACTAATTTTGCCAAGACACACAGCATGCAGTTAATTTGTGGAACTCACTGCCACAGAATGTGGCCATGTCCACCAACTTGAAAGGCTTTAAAAGGGGAGTGGACAAATTCATGGAGGACGGGGTTATCAATGGCTACCGGTCATGATGGACATCTACTCCTTCCAGTGCCAGAGGCCGTGTGCCTCCTTGCATGGCTTGCCAGGGAGCACGGGTGGAGGTGGGAGGACGCAGTTGCAGTCTGCCTGCCGGTGGGTTTCCCAGAGGATGCTGGTCGGCCCCTGTGTGTGAACAGAATGCTGGACTTGATGGGCTTTTGGTCTGATCCAGCAGGGCCTCTTCTTTTGTTTTTATGACATCGGAAGCCTCCTGTGCTTTTTTTTCTCTTAAGGGAGCCAACCTGGATAGCCACTAGAGTAGACTGTAGAATGTCTCAGCATCCCGACAAACAAGGTGCATGCAACGCTGGGGTCAGGAATGGGATAATGGAGAGGAATGGTGATCTGGTGTGACTGAGCCAGGGTGGAGAACCACGAAGTCTAGAGCAAAGGCAGTTGATGTTCCAGCATCAGAGCTGGCAATGACGCCAGTGAACTGAAGATCAAAGGTGGCAAAATGATAAATTAAAAAAACCCGGTGCCGAATTCAAGTCCCACCAAGGCTGCAGCACAGGCAGGTTAGAGCCATGCTTCTTTGCCCTTTCTTTTATTGGGGCACTGTCTCGATGGCATATATTCGAGCCACCAAAGGGGCAGAGACGCTAATCCTTCATTCTTGTATTTAGCACAATCCTAGAATAAAAACACTTGTGGTCTCCATTGAATTCTCCTGAACAAATCATAGCTCCATAAGGTGCATCTGGAGTGGCTGTTGCCAGCCAAAGGGCTCAGAAAACCACCCCCTTTTCTGCCTGCCACTGGAGAGAGGAATTACTCAGCGTCTAGAAACACTGGTGGCTAGAAAAAACCTACTCACCTTTGCACAAAGGTGACAAATCAAGGCAGGGTTCCTCCACCTGCAGGCGTTCAGCTCCTGTTCATCCCATTCGCAGGAAGGCAGAGCAGCTTAGCCTAAAGTTTTCAGGATGTTAATGCCTGGTAGCCCCTCGATGTGCAACCAACAAAAGACATGGAAAGGATGCCTCCAGCATGACACTGCCGATGCCGTGGAGCAGGTCTCTCTGCAGCCAGAGGTGCACAAGGCTGACACTACCTGGAAAGGGGAATTCTTTTCTTGGCCTGGGGTCCTGGGGGATTCTCCTGGAGCAGAAACCCAGAGGGAGTAAAGCATAATGGCTGGAGGCTCAGAGAGTTGGGACGGATCTCAGAATTCCAGGGGAGAAGTAAACACCATTTATTCCCAGAAGGCTGTGCAGCACATGTAAACATGCAGTGGACTGGCCTAGCTGCCCCCTGTCCTAAACCTGATAAAGAAGTGCAGCTATGCTTACATTTATTTTTAACCTTTGATCTTAACATAATTTTTTTACCATTTCTGTATCTTAAACCTTTTTGATTCCTGTTCATAATTTTAGATGTTATTATATTTTATAATTTTACTGTTCTTTTACCGGTTATCTACTTGCCCCTTACCGTATTGTTTGCTGGTGTATGACTGTAATAAATTGATTGACTGATTGACTGGCCTCGCTGCCACCTGTCCTGAACCCCTATTCAGGGTCATTGGGCTAGTCCCAATAAAAGGCACGATGCGGCTTGTGTTCTGGGTCTCTGGATTCTTGTTGCCAGCTGAGGTTGCCAGCTGAGCTGCGAACATGAATTTGGACCTGAGATCTGCTCAGGGCTAACTTAAGCGAGTGACATGCCAAAAGCAGCCTTGTCCCATACTGGATTGAGTGTGGGTTTCAGAGAAGAAGAGAGTCTCAGAGCGGCTTACAATCCCTTCCCTTTCCCCTCCCCACGACAGACACCCCGTGAGGAATGCGAGGCTGAGAGAGCTCCCTTGAGAACTGCTCTTGAGAGAACAGCTCTGAAAGAGCTTATGACTGACCCAAGGTCACACCAACAGCCACATGTGGAGGAGTGGGGAATCAAACCCGGTTCTCCCATATTAGAGTTTACGCTCCTAACCACTACAACAAACTGGGTTCCAATCCCTACTCAATCTATGACACTCACTGGGTGTCATAAGTCAGTTTGTGCTGAGTGATGACTCAGATTTCTCTGACAAAGAGCTACCTGCTAGCCCTGAGCCAGGGATTGAACAGCCAGCTACAGCTGGCTCTGAGCCAAAAAGGGAACAAGAAGCGATCAGGTTACCAGCTGGTAAGGAGTCACAACCTACAGCTGAACCCAAGCCAACATCTTGTAGCTCTGAAGTAGTAAACAAGTCTACAGCAGCCACTCCCAGCCCACCTAGCTCACCCACAGACACCCTTGCAGCTCATGGCCTATCCTCAGCTGTCAATTGAAGAGATGAATAAGTAGTTTCAGGATGACTGCGGGATTGAACAGCCAGCTACAGCTGGCTCTGAGCCAAAAAGGGAACAAGAAGCGATCAGGTTACCAGCTGGTAAGGAGTCACAACCTACAGCTGAACCCAAGCCAACATCTTGTAGCTCTGAAGTAGTAAACAAGTCTACAGCAGCCACTCCCAGCCCACCTAGCTCACCCACAGACACCCTTGCAGCTCATGGCCTATCCTCAGCTGTCAATTGAAGAGATGAATAAGTAGTTTCAGGATGACTGCCAAGGAATTGGCTGGGAGTTTAGCTCATTAAGGGTTGGCTATAAATTCAGCTGGGAGAAGCAGCCGTTTGTGGACACAGCAAGTACACTTTCATACTGTTCTACTAACTTTGCTGCTACTGGATCTCTGCAACCTTGACCTGACAATTGGCTTTTCTGGAACCTCTGACCTTGGACAAAACCAGACTGGAATTAGACTTGCTACCTAGAACTCCTTGACTCTAGACTGGACTCTGGGAAACCTGCTCTCTGGAACCCCTGACTTTTGGACTGGACTTTGGTTACTCTCTGAAACCTTGCCTGTTACTTGCCCCAAGGGAACCCCAGCTCGTGCCTCCAAGGGAAGCTACATCAGTACGCTGCATGACCTTAGGCCAATCTTCTCTCAGTTGGATGTATATCTCAGAGCTGCTATGAAAATCAAATGGGGAAGAGAGAAGTATGTATGCCCCCCTGAGCTCTTTGGAGGAAGGACAGCATAAAATGTGAGAGGCACACACCCGGACAGGAAATGTATACTTCAAAAACCTTCTGGCTATAACTCTTTGGCTTTCTAATGGCTACATTGTAAATATCTCTTTCATTTCCCATTAGGTTTTGTATTTGGGGAGTATGAAATAATTTATCATTCATTTATTTACAGAATTTCCTTATCTTCTTCGTACTTAAAATATGAGAATATTGAAGCCAATGGAACATAAAGCAGAACACAAGATCAACATCACAATCAGTTTGGTGTTTCACTTGCCAGGAACTAGGGGCATTGCCTGGCAAAGGATGCATTCACAGTTGACCACTGATGGGAAAGAAGAGGAGCCAGAAGTCTCCTCGCCAGGGTTGGCAACAACTGACAGATTCGGCAAATGTTCTTCTTTACTGTTTGTGTGATAGTTTGTAGACCTTCCTCTGACTTTCTAGAACCTTCTTCAGAGCACCCTTCACCTCTTTGTTCCGGAGGCTGTAGATGAGGGGGTTCAGCATTGGGGTGATGATGCAGTACATGGTGGAGACCAGAGTGTCAGTCTCTAAGGAATAACCCGTGCCTGGATGATTATAGTTAAGGAATCCATTTCCAAAGTAAATTATGACAACGGTGAGGTGAGAGGCACAGGTGGAAAAAGCTTTGCGCTTGCCAGTGGTGGACCGGATCTTCAAGATGGAGGACAGGATGAAGTTGTATGAGAGGATAGTGAACAGGAAGGGGGCCATGCCCACAAAAAGGCTTGCTATTTGGGATGCCAGTTGATTGATATGCACATCATTGCAAGAAATTTTCATCAGTGGAGGAATATCACAGAAAATGTGATGAATCTGGTTGACTCCACAGAAGTGCACCTTGGTGCTGAGAGCTGTATGGAGTGCAGCATTTAGGAAGCCCCAGACCCAGGTGGCAAAGGCTAAAATGGTGCACACCTTGGTGTTCATAAGGCAGGAGTAATGCAAAGGCTTGCAGATGGCGGCATAGCGGTCATAGGCCATGACACCCAGCAAGGCAGCCTCTGTCCCCGTGAAAGACATCAGGAAGAACATCTGGGCCAGGCATTGGTTGTAGGTGATGGTCTGTTGCTGGTACAAAAAGTTCACCAGGATCTTGGGGACTGTGACGGAGGAGATGCAGATGTCGAGGCAGGAGAGATGGCTGAGGAAGTAATACATGGGGCTCTGGAGGCTGGAATCCAGCTGAATCAGAGTAAATATCATGAGGTTGCCCAGCACGGTGACCAAGTAAATGGCTAGGAATGGCAGGAAGAGGGAGATGTGGCTGTTTGGGATGCCGGAGAAACACAGGAAGACAAATTCCACCTCTCGTGTCTGATTCCTCACTCCCATTGAGACTTCAGGACTCACCTAAAGGGAGAGAGAAATAAGTGGAGAAAGCACATATTCATCTTAGGTACTGTGATGATCAATAGCTCTGGGTGTTGTCTATGAAAAAGAAAAATTGCCCTCTAGGGCTATTGGTTGCATAACTAATTTAGGGCATGGGGAATGCATCTGTTGAAGTCTTGTCCTCCTGCAGTTTCTGCCTTCAGTACTTTCCTGTACTTAACTTTTAGCTCACCCCCCCATCTCCCAGGTAACCACCTGTTTCTCTCACTCCCACCATGACATATCTCAATTCATTTGCTTGTGCAGAAGAACACCTTTGGAGGAGAACAAAATTTAAACTGATTTTATCCATCATAAATGCATCCTCTCCTCTTTTTCATCTACCGTGTAGCTGATTAGGCAACACTTTGAAATGTCCCCAGATCCTATCAACTGGAGGAACTATTCTCCAATTATCAATGCAAAATGACAAAGAAAACTTGACAAAGAAAACTTGATGGACATGCATGGTGATAGCAAGGGGAAACACCTGTGCATAATACACCTCTTTGTCATTCTGCATTGATTTTCCTACGTTCAGGGTTCAGTTTGCTTTCGAGTTGCTGTTTCTCTGTGTTTTCTAAGAGTGCTTCTTTGCCAATTTCCCCCTTGTTTTGCTTCCAAGCTTAGGGTAATTCAAAGTGTACATATTCCCTCAGGGTTCCCCCCTGGCCTTTTGCTGCCCCTTGAAGGTCAGTCCCCGGCCTACACCAAGGTTGTTCTGCCCACTCTGCAGCTTCTGCCATTCTCCCCCCTTCATTGGTGTACAAACTGCAATTGCCTTCTTGTTTTTAAATTTTTGGCGTTGTTGTTTTTTTACTAGCAGCATGAGTTTAGTGATATGAATTACTAAATTAAAAAAATTAAATGAGTTCCCTAGTGGTATTGACTTGAAAGGAGGATCAGAGAGGAGGCAAACGGCAGTATCCTCAGTGCAAAAAATATACTGAAAACTTAAATAAACTCTTTAAAAAAAAAGAAAAAAAAAGAAAAAAGGATTTCAGTGCTGCATTCAAACAAAATAAGGGGGGGGATCATCAGTGAAGAAGGAAACTGACATGAGGTGTAAAAAGAGAGGGAGCCACTGGGATGGGAAGCCTAAAAGCTTTGAAAATGTTTTTCTCTTTAATGCTTCAGTGCTTTAATGCCTGGGGGGGGGGAACGTTTTGGCAGTCTTTGGAAGCCTAACATTAAAATGGCAGCTGAGCAACATGAACCTTTTGCAAACTGCCGAACTTAATAATCTCGCAGGATTGATGTATTTGGAGGACAGAGTGGACTCTGCACAGGACAAGCTCTAAATACTGCCAAGATCATGACCAGTGTGCAGGATCAAATTAGAGAACCACAAAGAGAAACCCATGCAATTTTGCTGGAAAGGGTGGGAAAATCAACATTACTATGCCGCTGTGCTACGGCTTCAGTGAAAATACCTCCATTTTTTCAATTTAGTGGCAAAGACTAAAAGGCTTTTCTCCTACACACTCTAAATAATCCACTTTCAGTGCACTTTCCAACTGGATTTTGCCAGTTCTCCAGACAGTCTGCCAGAGGACTCCTCTCCCATACAAATTGCAGCCTTGTGCAACTCGTGGTGGAGTTGCAGCCGACTTGCATAGGCACGCACACGTTGCTAATGATCACAGCTTGCAATGCCTATGTCAGTGGGTTGTACCATGCATTCTGCAAACTCATCATGTTTCCCCATATTTTGTGATTTTGTGAGTCTTTCCCATTTTTCACAATGGCCGATAATACAGCAGTAAATCCTCTAGGGCTCAGCAATATGGAAAGCCGGACTTCACAGCCGCTTGTCAGTTAAAAAAAAAAAAGTCTGGTCATTGTCAATATCAGGTTTTCCCCCTTTGCCTGTGTTCCTTCTGTTCCCTTTCATTCAATGAACTAATCCTACTGTGCATGTGTAAAACCGGAACCATGAGGATTTAAATGGAACATGCTTGCTGAATGCTACAGCGGAGCTTCAATAGGGCAATTGCATAATTTGTTTTTTAAGAAAACTTTGGACACCTCCCCCCACATGTCCGACCCCAATTTAGAAAAGCGCACTTTTAAAAATTGTAGGTGCAGAATAAATACAGTGAAGGAAAAATAGTGCATACGGCACGTACAAAATCCAAAGTCAAGACTAAAGGCTTACTGCTCTGAAAATCTGCAGTAAAACCTGTGTGCGTAATGGGTCTATTTATCTATCCATCCATCTACTTTTGTATGCACCCATCTTGAGCCAAAGCCCCTCCCCAAGAGCCATCATCTGCCTGATCCCTTATTAGATAGCTCAGTCTGGAAATCAGCTGCAATTCTGGGACATCCCCGGCCTCCTCTTCAGGCTTGCCTTTAAACCTTCAATCTATCTGGACTTAGCTTAACTGTTAATTCCACACCCTCCTTCTTCACCCCTCCATAGATGTCCACCCATCCCTGGCCTCCCTCTGACCCCTTAACCAGGGACTTCTCTCCTTTCATGTACATGTCACTATAAACGAATAATGCTCCTGTATGCTAGTGCAAGTTGCATGGAGGGACGTTTGTGTCCTCTGTGCTTTGGCCTCTGATCAATCTGTCCATCACGATGAAATGACTGAGATGGGTCTCCCCACCTGTGGGTCTTGGTTCAGTGGTCCGTAACTGGGAAATGGCTCTGGCCAAGTGCCCACATGGCCTGGGGGAGGTGGGCTTACCACCTACCTGGAGGAGGCGGATGGGTCCATATGAAAGGAAAAGGAACCAACCTGGATAGCCACTCGAGTAGACTCTAGAACTTCTCACCATTCTGACAACTGCGGTGCATGCAACCTGAGGCTCAGGAATGGGATAATGGAGAGGAATGGTGAGCCGGTGTGACTGAGCCAGGGTGGAGAGCCATGAATTCTAGATTCAAGCAAATGGAGTTGATGTTCCAGCACCAGAGCCAGCAGCGACGCCAGTGGACTGAATATCAAAGGTGGCAAAATGATAAATGGGAAAAAAAACAACACCGGTGCCGAATTCAAGTCCCAGCAAGGCTGCAGCACAGGCAGGTAAGAGCCATGCTTTTTCAGCCTTTCCTTTATTGGGGCATCGTCTCGATTGCATATATTCAAGCCAGAGACACTAATCCTTCATTCTTGTGTGATCCTAGGGGGAAAAAATACGCGTGCTCTCCATTCCATTCTACTGAACAAATCGTAGCTCCGTAAGGTGCATCTGGAGTGGCTGTTGCCAGCCAAAGGGCTCAGAAAGCCACCCCCTTTTCTGCCTGCCATTGGAGGGAGGAATTACGCAGATTCTAGAAACACTGGTGGCTAGAAAAAACCTACTCACCTTTGCACATGGGTTACCAATCACGGCAGGGTTCCTCCACCTGCAGGCATTCCGCTCCTGTTCATCCCATTCGCAGGAAGGCAGAGCAGTTTAGCCTAAAGTTTTCAGCATGTTAATGCCTGGCTGCCCCTCGATGTGCAACCAACAAAAGACATGGAAAGCATGCCTCCGCCTTGACGTTGCCGATGCTCTGTAGCAGGTCTCTCTGCAGCCAGAGGTGCACAAGGCTGACACTACCTGGAGAGGGGAATTCTTTTCTTGGCCTGGGGTCCTGGGGGATTCTCCTGGAGCAGAAACCCAGAGGGGATGGCTTAACTTAGGGGGGAGGAATTGTAATGTATTGAAATGATTACATGAATCACCTCATAGGACTCCCGTGTTAAGCTTCGAGCCAGACCAGGGCTCCTCTGAGCGAACTTCCTATTGGTCGCTTCGTAACAGCGACCAATCAGAACGATACCATTCCCTAGGAGGGAAAGACTCCCATTGGTCTTTATTCTAGCAATCTCATTGGTTGTTATTTGTAAATAGGCGTGGCTACATTAGCCCGGTTATGTTTAAAAGGAGCATAAGCTCCCACTGTTTTCTGTTCTGGTTTCTTACTGAGTTAGTGCTTGCTCGTTACTTCCAATAAAGCTGAATCACTTGCTGAATCACTGTACGAGTCCTTTGTTAGCGCGATCTAACAGTCTCGATAAAAGGCACGATGCAGCTTGTGTTCTGGGTTTCTGGATTCTTGTTGCCAGCTGAGCTGCGAACAGGAATTTGGACCTGAGGTCTGCTCAGGGCTAACTCAAGAGAGTGATGTGCCGAAAGCACCCTTGACCCATACTGGATTGAGAGTGGGCTTCAGGAAAGAAGAGAGTCTCAGAGAGCCTTATAATCCCTTCCCTCTCCCCTCCCCACAACAGACACCCTGTGAGGAATGTGGGGCTGAGAGAGCTCTCTCAAGAACTGCTCTTGAGAGAACAGGTCTGAAAGAACTTATGACTGACCCAAGGTCACACTAGCAGCCAAATGTGGAGGAGTGGGGAATCAAACCCGGTTCTCCCATATTAGAGCTCACGCTCCTAACCACTACACCAAACTGGGTTCCAATCCGCACTCAGGCGATGACACTCACTGGGTGTCCTAAATCAGTCTGTGCTGAGTGATGGCTCAGATTTCTCTGATAAAGAGTTACTTGCTAACCCTGAGCCAGCAATTGAACACTGGCTGCAGCTGGCTCTGAGCCAAACGGAGAACAGCAAGAGATCAGGGTACCAGCTGGTCAGGAGTCACAGCCTAGCCTTGCAGCTCTGAAGAAGTAAACAAGTCTTCAGCAGCCACTCCCAGCCAACCTAGCTCACCCACAGTCACCCTTGCAGCCCTGACGCTGTCAGAGATGCTTAGAGTTTTAAGAAAGGAGAAGTGTGAGACTCATGGCCTGTCATCAGCTGTCAGTTGAAGAGATGAATGAATCATTTCAGGATGACTGCCAAGGAATTGGCTGGGAGTTTAGCTCATTAAGGGTTGGCTATAAATTCAGCTAAGAAAAGCAGCAGTTTGTCGACACAAGAAGTACACTTTGCTACTGAGCCACCACCCTTGCTGCTACTGGAACTCTGCAACCTTGAACTGGAGCTGACAACTGGCTTTTCTGGAGCCAGTTTGGCATAGTGGTTAGGAGCGCGGACTCTAATCTGGGAGAACAGGGTTTGATTCCCCACTCCTCCTCTTCCATCTGCTGGATGACCTTGGGCAAGCCATGGTTCTGTCAAAGGTGAAACAAGTCTTCAGCAGCCACTCCCAGCCAACCTAGCTCACCCACAGTCACCCTTGCAGCCCTGACGCTGTCAGAGATGCTTAGAGTTTTAAGAAAGGAGAAGTGTGAGACTCATGGCCTGTCATCAGCTGTCAGTTGAAGAGATGAATGAATCATTTCAGGATGACTGCCAAGGAATTGGCTGGGAGTTTAGCTCATTAAGGGTTGGCTATAAATTCAGCTAAGAAAAGCAGCAGTTTGTCGACACAAGAAGTACACTTTGCTACTGAGCCACCACCCTTGCTGCTACTGGAACTCTGCAACCTTGAACTGGAGCTGACAACTGGCTTTTCTGGAGCCAGTTTGGCATAGTGGTTAGGAGCGCGGACTCTAATCTGGGAGAACAGGGTTTGATTCCCCACTCCTCCTCTTCCATCTGCTGGATGACCTTGGGCAAGCCATGGTTCTGTCAAAGGTGCTCTTGAAAAAAGAGCAGTTTGAAACTGCTCTTTTTTCAAGAACTTCTCTGACAGTGAAAAGTACTGGGTTCGCCGCATGGAGGACTCGGACGATGACATGCGGTTGCACACGTTTATTGCTTACTTAACATAAGAACACACAACGGCCCTGCAAGGCCAACTATATACACTCCCATCCCTGGCCTCCCACTCCATTGGAGGGTTTGAATTTCCCGCCAAGAAGCCCATTGGTCAGCTGGGGGGGGGACTAGGATCCTAGGTCCCATTGTCTTTCTGGAGCCAAGCTCCTGTCTTTCTTGTGGCTGCCGTGTGGCGGCTGCATACATAACACCCCTCCCCCCATAGTTCAGACACCACCTGGGTGATGTAGTCTTTTAAATAAGCAGGGGGCTTACGCTCTCGGGTGGAATGCCTGGGTGCCGGTGAAGTAGCCGGTGTGGGGGCCGGTGGAGGAAGGCCCGGGTCTGGTGGCTGCGTTGGTGGCTCGGGTTCTTCCAGGACCAATCCTCCCTCCTTGCTTGGGGCCTCTGCGGGTTGGCTGTTGTCAGGCGGTGGGGCCTCCTCTCGGGCCCCATCTTCCAGAGGAGTGCTGGGTCCGGGTCCGTGCCCCCTGGGGCCAGCCGCTGTCGAAGTTGATCAATGTGCCTCTCCAGCTGTCGGCCGTCCTCCGTCGTCACCTCGTACGAGACCGGGCCCTTGACTTTGGAGACGCGGCCCTCGAGCCAAGTTGGGCCAGCCCCGTAGTTCCAGAAGAAAATGGGGTCCCCCGTGAAGAACCCCCTTGGTGCTTCTCGCTGCTCCGCCGCTCTTCTGGCCTCCGGTGCTCGGTCTGGGTGCAAGCGGTCCAGCAGGGTGGTTGGTCTGCGGCCCATCAGGAGCTCCACGGGGCTGTGACCCATGACAGGATTGGGGGTCGTCCGCTGTGTCAAGAGGAAGTGGGCCAAGTGAAACTCCCAGTCTCCCTCAGTGATCTGGCTTAGGGCCTCCTTAGCCGTCCGCACCATTCGCTCCGCCTGCCCGTTCGTTGCGGGGTGGAAGGGCGCCGAGTGGATGTGCCGGATCAGGTTCTTCTGGAGGAACTTCTGAAATTCCCCCGACGTGAAGGCCGTCCCGTTGTCGGAAACGATGGTATCCGGCAGGCCGTGCGTGGCGAAGATCCGGCGGAGGGAGCGGATCACAGCCTTGGTCGAGGTGGTGGAGACGGGGCTGATCTCCAGCCACTTGGAATATGAGTCCACTGTCACCAGGAAGAGTAGGCCCTGGAACGGCCCGGCGAAGTCCAAGAGCAGCCGGGACCAGGGCTTGCGCGTTGATTCCCATGCCTGCATCGGTGCCCTGGGTGGGTTGGGCCGGACCTCCTGGCAGGGTTGACATCTCCGGACCCATGACTCGATTTCAGCGTCGATCCCCAGGCACCACACATAGCTCCGTGCCAGAGCCTTCATGCGCACGATCCCCGGGTGCGCCTCGTGGAGTGCCTCCAGCCCCCGCTGCCTCAGCACGCTAGGGACCACGACCCGGTCTCCCCACAAGAGGCACCCCTTCAGTGCCGACAGCTCATCCTTCCTGGTGCTGAAGGGCGTGAACTCGGCCCCTGGGGATGATGCGGGCCAACCCCTCACCACCCAGCCCAAAACTCGGGAGATAAGGGGGTCGCGGGACGATTTGGCTGTGACGTTGGCGGCGTGCAGGGGGGCCTCCGGGAGATCCTTGATGCTCAGGACGCCAAGGGCCGGCACGGGGTCCACCCCCTCATCTGGGAGCGGCAGCCTGCTAAGTGCGTCCACGTGGCCCATAGCCTTGCCCGGTCGGTGCTCCAAGCGGTACTGATAGCCGGCCAGGAAGAGGGACCACCGTAGCACCCATGGCGACATCACCTGGGGGGTCCTCTTGTTGGACACCAGCAGACCCAGCAGGGGCTTGTGGTCCGTAGCAATAGTGAAGGGGCGTCCATACACAAAATTATGAAATTTTTTAACCCCCGCCACGATTGCCAGGCCTTCCCTGTCGATCTGCGCGTAGTTGCGCTCAGCTGCTGTCAATGTCCTGGAATAATACGCCACAGGAACCTCTCGGCCGTCGGGGAGGACGTGCCCCAGGACGGCGCCGATGCCATAAGGAGAGGCATCGCACGCAAGGACCACGGGGAGGGACTCATCAAAGTGGGCCAGCACATCGTTCGAAATTAAGAGCGCTTTCACGCCTTTGAAAGCCACCGCCTCCCGAGCGCCCCAGGACCATTTTGCCGACTTATCTAGGAGGCGGTGCAGGGGTTCGGCTACCGCCGCCTTGTGTGGGAGGAAGGCGTGGTAGAAGTTTATTAGTCCCAGGAACGCCTGCAGCTCCGCTTTGCATGTGGGGGCGGGGGCCTCCACGATGGCCTTTACCTTGTCCTTAGCCGGGTGCAGGCCCGATGCGTCGACCCGGAACCCCAAAAAGTCAACCTCTGAGACCCCGAGGAGACACTTTTCACGCTTCACCTTGAGGCCGGCCGAGTCGAAACGCTGCAGGACAGCGCGGAGGCGTGAGGCGAAGTCTTCGGGAGATGCCGCGGCGATCAGGACGTCGTCAAAGAACGGCGTCACTCCAGGGATCCCTTTTAATAAAGTGTCCATTAGTTGCTGAAAAATCCCTGGCACCACGCTCACCCCGAATTGCAACCTCTTCACCCTGAACGCCCCCCTGTGGGTCACTATGGTCTGCGCGGTGGCGGTGGCCTCGTCGACCGGCAGTTGCTGGTATGCCTGCGCCAGGTCCAGCTTTCCAAAGATGGAGGCTCCCTCCAGCGTGGCTAGGACGTGACTCATGACCGGGACGGGGTAGGAGTGGTCGAGCAGAGCCTTATTGATTGTACACTTGTAATCCGTGCAGATGCGGATCTCCCCGTTTGGCTTCAGGGGAGTTACAATCGGGGTTTCCCAAATGGAGTGTGGAACGGGCTCCAGGACCCCCTGTGCCACCAACTTGTCCAGCTCCGCATCAATCTTTGGCTGAATGGAGATGGGAGCCGTGTGGTATCGAATGCGGATGGGGCCCATGGAGGGGTCTAACTGCAGGGACACCGGGGGTCCCTTGTAACATCCCAGGGCCCCGTCAAACACAGCCGGGAACTCTTTGCAAATTTCAACATAGTCTCTCGGGGCACAGCTGTGTACTCCTCTGACCCCGACCGTGAGGCCCAGCGGTTCGAACCAGGCCCCGTCCCAGCAGGCTGACCAGGTTCCCCTCGACCACCACCAGGTCCAATAGTCCCGAAAACCCTCTGAACTTCACCCTGAAAGTTCCCACCCCCCTGATGGGAACCGGGTTTCTTTGAAAGTCCACCAGGCTAAGGTGTGATGGGCGTAATTGGGGCCCCCCCTTAGGGCACAGCCGGCGTAGCGTTTCCACAGAGATTATGGACGCCGCTGACCCCGAGTCCACTTCCATTTGGCAGGGGGCCCCCTCAATCTGGACAGCTGGATTTTCAGGGCGCCCGTGGAATTCGGGAGGCGCAGTACCTGTTGGGACGGCTGGTCGGTGAAGAGGTAGAGTTCTGCTGTATCTGCGGATGTCCCGTGCATGGCGGCAGACGGATGGCGTTGTTGCGTCGGAGCTTGATGGCACCTGCTTCCCTTGGAGCGGCAGACGTGTGCGAGGTGTCCCTGCTTCCCACAAGTGTGGCACGTTGCATCGTGGAACCTGCAGGACCGGTGCTCGTGTTCCTCGCCACAACTGGCACATGCGGAGCGATTGGCGGGCTTGTGTCTGGGGTTGCCTGGGGCCGGTGGCTGGCGGCATGGTGGCTGTCGGATGAGGCGGACGTCTTCTTCCTCGGAGTCCTCGGTGTCTCCGTCGGGGAGTACTTGGTGCGCTGCTGACGGTTGGTGGTGGGAATCCTCGTGCACGATGGCGAGTTGTAGGGCCGCCTCTAGCTTGATGTTGGTGGTCCCGACCATCTTCCTCCGCAGTTTGAAATCGCTGAGGCCCCATGCGAACTGTGTCAGTAGGTTCTCCTCCACCTTGGTGAAGGAGCAGTCCATAGCCGGCTGTCGCAGGGCGGCCAAGAAGGCTGCGGCCCACTTGGCCGGTTTCTGCGTGCGGCTCTGGAAAGCCAGCTGCCTGGCAAGAGTTGTCGGCCGCGGCGTGAGGTACCTGGTGAGGGCATCGATGATCTCCTCGTAGGTACACTCCAGGATGGACCGGGGCGCGGAGAGACTTTTGGCGAGGCGGACCATCGTCACTCCGCAGGAGCTCAGGAGCAGCGCTCGTCTCTTGCCGGCGTCGGTGACCTCATTGTACTCGAGGTGGCATGTCAGCTGGTCGGTCCAGGAGTCCCAGAGTTCGAGATGGGCGAGATCGAAGATCTCTAGATTCCCTCGGTTGGAGGCCATGGCGTAGCGGCAGCGCGGGGCTGAGGTTCCTCGTTGCGGAGCGCGGTGCAGTGCGGCTGGTGCGCGATGCGGGGTGCGGCGTAGCAGGAACAGAAGCTTAGCGTGCGCTGGTGCGAGCCAGGCCAGACTCAGCGGCATCCCACCTTCGTCGCCACTGTTATGTAGTGGGTTGCC
>NW_015163195.1:109545-115411 GCF_001447785.1 Gekko japonicus | reverse complement strand
TTCCCCCCAAAAAGCCCATTGGGCAGGCGGGGGGGGGGGGGACTAGGATCCTAGGTCCCATTGTCTTTCTGGAGCCAAGCCCCTTTCTTTCTTGTGGCCGCCGTGTGGCGGCTGCATACATAACAGACAGAACCATGGCTTGCCCAAGGTCATGCAGCTGATGCAAGAGGAGGAGTGGGGAATCTCTCTCCCAGCCCCACCTACCTCACAGGGTGTCTGTTGTGGGGAGGGGAAGGGAAAGAAGTTTGTAAGCCGCTCTGAGACTCCAAGTGAAGGGCAGGGTATAAATCCAATCTCTTCTCATCTTCTTCTTCTTGCACTGGCCTGGACTTGGACTTGCTACCTAGAACTTGCTACCTAGAACTCCTTGACCCTAGACTGGACTCTGGTAAACCAGCTCTCTGGAACCCCTGACTTTTGGACTGGACTTTGGTTACTCTCTGCAACTTTCCCAGCTATCTGCTGTGCTAGACCCCAGCCCGTACCTCCTGAGGAAGGTACATCCGTACCCTGGGTGACCTTAGGCCATTCATCTTCCCTCAGCTGGACGTAACTCCCCGGAACTGCTATGAAGATAAAATAGGGGAGAGAGAACTATGTCGCTCTTTGGAGGAAGGACAGCATAAAATGTATGTCACACATTCAGACAGGAAATGGATACTTGGAAAACTTTCTACGTATAACTCGGTGGCTTTCTAAGGGCTACATCGTGACTATCTCTTTCATTTCCCATAATAAAATTACACAAGCAGTTAGGTTTTGCATTTGGAGAGTATGAAATAATTTATTATTCATTTGTTGACAGGATTTCCTTATCTCCCTTCCACTTAAAATATGAGGATATTGGAGCACACAAGATCAAAATCACAGTCAGGTTGGTGTGGCACTTGCCAGGAACTACGAGCATTGCCCGGCAAAGGGTGCATCCAGAGTTGACCACTGATGGGGAGGAAGAGGAGGAGCCACAAGTCTCTTGGCCAGGGTTGGCAAAAACTGTAAGAGTCTGCAAATGTTCTCCCTTACTGTTTACGTGACTCCATGTAGACCTTCCTCTGACTTTCCAGAATTGTTGGTCTTTATGTTTTTTTGCTTATCAGAAAGGTTATACTTTATTGCAGAGCTATAGATGCATTAACAAAGTCACTGTTAAGAACAGTGTATACAGGGCGAACAAGCAGCCCACCCCCAATCCTTATGGCAGCATAGCTGACAGTTCCCTTTTATCAACCTCACTGAGACTAGCTTTCCACCACTTAAAGGAATCCTTTCTTACCTTTTACAGCTTCCATTACTTTGTTTGTTAACCATGCAGGCTTTTTTCTATATCTATTTGTGCCTTTCCTAACCCGCAGTATATATTTTTTCTGCGCTTCTAGGATAATAGTTTTAAATAGTCTCCAAGCTTCCCCAATGGTTTTGAGCCTTTCTGCTTTTCCTTTCCGCTTCTTCCTCACATGTCCCCTCATATCAGAGAAGTTAACCCTTTTAAAGTTAAAAGTAGTTGTGTCAAACTTTTTGGGCAACTCCCTATTTATACAAATGTTAAAAACTCAATAACATTATGGTCACTGTTCCCAAGCGGTGCAATCACTTTTACATCTCTCACTAGGTCTTGGGTGTTACTTGGGACCAAATCCAGGATTGCCTCTCCCCTGGTAGGTTCTGTGACCATCTGTTCCATAGCACAGTCATTAAGAGTGTCTAGAAACTCAATCTCTTTTTCCCGACTGGAACACATATTGACCCAATCAATGTGTGGGTAGTTAAAATCACCTATTATGACACAGTTATTTCGTCTAGCCGCTATCTTTAATTCATTCATCATTTTATAATCCTTTATCTTTTGAGCCGATGGGCGATAACGAACTCCCAGTGTTCCGTTTTCTGCCTTCAGTACTTTCCTGTCCTTAAATCTTAACTCACCCCCCCATCTCCCAACAAACCGCCTGTTCCTCTCACTTTCTCCACCACTTATCTCAATTCATTTGCTCATGCAGAAGAACATCTTTGTAGGATAACAAGGTTGTAAGCTGATTTTATCCATCGTAAATGCATCCTCTCCTCTTTCTCATCTCCCATGTAGCTGATTAGGCAACACTTTGAAATCTCCCCAGATCTTCACACCTGGAGGAACTATTCTCCAACTATCAATGCAAAATGACAAAGACAACCTGACGGGCATGCACGGCGATAGCGGGGCAAAAACACCTGTGCATAATAGGCCTCTGTGTCATTCTGCATTGATTTCCCTCCCTTTACTCAGTTTGCTTTCGAGTTGCTGTTTCTCTGGGTTTTCTGAGAGTGCTTTTGTGCCAATTTTCCCCTTGTTTCACTTCCAAGCTGAAAGTAAATCAAAAGCATACAAATTCCCTCAGGTTTCCCCCCCTACCCTTTTGCTGCCCCTCAAAGGTCACTCCCCAGCCCACATCAAGGTTACTCTGCCCACACTGCACCTCCTGCGATCCTCCACCCTTCATTGGTCTACAAGCTCCAATTTCCTCTTGTTTTCAAATTTTTCTAGTTTTTTTGACAAGTGGCATGAAGAAGAAGAAGAAGGAGATTGGATTTATACCCTGCCCTTCACTTGGAGTCTCAGAGCGTCTTACAAACTCCTTTCCCTTCCCCCTCCCCACAAAAGACACCCTTTGAAGTGGGTGGGGCTGAGAGAACTCTGACACAAACTGCTCTTTTAGGAACAGCTGTGCCAGAGCTTGTGACTGACCCAAAATCACACCAGCAGGTGCAAGTGGAGGAGTGGGTAATCAAACGCGGTTCTCCCAGATTAGAGTTTGCACACTTAACCACTACACCAAACTGTCTCTCTGTAGTGTAGTGATTCAGTAGTCTTGAATCTATAAATTTTAAAAAAAATTTAAAATGATGGGGGAAAGTGTAAAAGGAGCTGTGTGAGGCTGAGTTCCCTACTGGTATTGACTTGAAAGGGGGATTGGAGAGGAGGCAAACAGCAGCATCCTCAGTGCAAAAAAAAGAAAAGAAAAAAGATTTCAGTGCTGCATTCAAACAAAATAAAGGGGGTGGGATCATCAGTGTAGAAGGAAACTGACGATGTGTACGGAGAGAGAGAGAGCCACTGGGATGCTGAAGCCTAATGCTTTGAAAATATTTTTCTCTTTAATGCTTTAGTGCTTTAATGCTTGGGGTGTGTGTGACAATTCTTGCAGTCTCTGGAAGTCTAACATTAAAATGGCAGCTGAGCCACACGGACCTTTTGCTAACTGCCAGACTTAAGAATCTCTCTGGATCGACCTATTTGGAGGACAAAGTGAAATCCGCACAGGACAGGCTCTAAAAAACTGCCAAGATCATGACCAGTATGCCGGATCAGATTAGAGAACCACAAAGAGAAAACCATGCAAATTTGCAAGAAAGGGTGAGAAATTAACATTACTATGCAGCTGTGCTAGGGCATCAGTGAAAATACCTGCTTCTTTTTTCAATTTAGTGCCAAAGACTAAAAGACTGTGGTCACACAAGCTAAATAATCCACTTTCAGTCCACTTTCAGTGCACTTTCCAGCTGGATTTTGCCCGTTCACACAGTAAAAATCCAGTTGGAAAGTGCATTGAAAGTGGATTGAAATTAGATTATTTAGCGTATGACCACAGCCAAGAAGTTCTCCAGTCATTCTGCCAGAGGGCTCCGCTCCCATACAAATTGTGTGGTGGAGTTGCATCTGAATCTGCACAGGCATGTACACATTTCTAAAGATCTCAGATTGCAATGCCAGTGTCAGTGGGTTGTACCTGTGAAAACATTTTTCTCTTTAGTGCTTTAGTGATTTAATGCTTGGGGGTGTGTGTGACAATTCTTGGCATCTCTGGAAGCCTTCCACAGTGGCTGATAACACAGCAGAGAATCCCCTAGTGCACGGCAATATGAAAAACTGGAATTCAGAGATGCTCGTCAGTTTTTTTAAAAAAAGTCTGGTCAGTTTCAACATCAGGTTTTCCTCCTTTGCCTGTGTTCCTTCTGTTCCCTTTCATTCAATGAACTAATCCTACAGTGCGTGTGTAAAACCTGAACCATGCGGATTTAAAGGGAACATGCTTGCTGAATGCTACAGTGGGGCTTCGTTAGGGCAATTGCATAATATGTTTTTTAAAAAAAAAAAAAAAACTTTGGACGCCTCCCCCCACATGTCATAAGAGATGTCCCACCCCAGTTTAGAAATTGTAGGTGTAGGATAAATACAGTGAAGGAAAAATAATAGTGCGTCACAAAATCCAAAGTGAAGATTAAAGGCTTACTGCTCTGAAAATCTGCAGTAAAATGCATGTGCGTAATGGGTCTATTTATCCATCCGTCCATCCATCTACTTCTGTATCCACCCATCCTATTTTGGACTTCTCTTTCCCCCCATGCCCTCCTCTCTGTATCCACTCGGTGTCCATTGCTGGGGCCACCCCCCTCACTACAGAACAAGCAAAAAAACTTTAGCTTCATCTAAGGCTCATGCTACTCCTTTGCTCCTCATTTAGTGTCTCCACGTCACGTTCTTAGGAATACTACAGAAATACAGACTTTCCTTTGTGAATACTCTGGTTCATGTTCTTGACTGCTCTGGCCTTAACTACTGATGTTCTCTTCTCTGACCTTCCATGGTCCCGCCTCCATCGTCTCTCCTCCATGCAGGACTCTCCCCACGAAAGTACAGATTGTTTGCCTCAGCTCCTTAAACCTCCAGACAGTTCTGCTTCCCCTCCTGGATCCAGCATGATCTTATCATTAAGAATAGTAAATTCTAACCTGGAGAGCTATCTTTGCTTCCCCACTCCTCCTCCTCCACGTGCAGCCAGCTGGGTGACCTTGGGCCAGTCCCAGTTCTCTCCAAGCTCTCTCAGCCCCACCTGTGTCACAAGGGGCCTGTTGTGAGGAGAGGAAGGGAAGGTGATTGCAAGTGACGATGGGACTCCTTAGGGTAGAGAGAAGTGGGGTATAAAAACCGACTCTTCCTCTAGAACCTGGAAGCCACAGACCTTTCCACTCCTGGGCTGTGGCTCAGTATTAGATCACCTTGAGCCAAAGCACCAAGAGCCATCATCTGCCTGATCTCCTATTAAATAGCTCCGTCTGGAGATCAGCTGCAATTCTGGGACATCCCCGGCCTCCTCTTCAGGCTTGCCTTTAAACCTTCCATCTACCTGGACTTGGTTTAACTGTGAACTCCACGCCCTCCTCCTTCACCCCTCCATAGATGTCCACTCATCTCTGGCTTCCTTCTGACTCCTGAACGAGGGACTTCTCTCCCTTCATGTACTTGCCACTATAAGCGAATAATGGTCGTGTATGCTAGGGAGTGTTGCCTGCAGAGACGTTTGTGTCCTCTGTGCTTTGGCCTCTGATCAATCTGTCCAGCCTGTCCAAATGACTGAGACGGGTCTCACCCCCTGTGGGTCTTGGTTCAGTGGTCCGTAACTGCAGCGCAGGCAGGTGAGAGCCATGCTTCTTCAGCATTTCCTTTATTGGGGCACTGTCTCGATGGCCCATATTCAAGCCACCGAAGTGGCAGAGACGCTAATCCTTCATTCTTCTATCTAGCACAATCCTTGAGTAAAAATACATGTGGTCTCCATTCATTTCTCCAGAACAAACCGTAGCTCAGTGAGGCTCACCCGGAGAGGCTGTTGGCAGCCAAAATGCTCAGGAAGCCACCCCCTTTTGTCTGCCTGCCATTGGAGAGAGGAATTACTCAGCCTCTAGGAACACTGTTGGCTAGGAAAACCTACTCACTTTTGCCCACGGATGACAAATCACGGCTGGGTTCTTCCACCTGCAGGCGTTCTGCTCCTCTTCCTCCCAACCACAAGCAGACCGAGCAACTTAGCCTAGGGTTGTCAGGATGTTA
>NW_015163195.1:94645-109064 GCF_001447785.1 Gekko japonicus | reverse complement strand
TATTTATTTATTTATTTATTCAATTTGTTATCCCGCCCTAACCCCTAAGGGTCTCTGGGCGGCTTACAGGGAGTGCTAATCACATTACCGAATCTAACCTAGGGCCACAGATATACAGGGGTAGTGACAACCCTACCAGGCACCCTTGTTGCGGCGGATCTTCAGTTGTTGTCCTGTTCTTGCGGCGGCAGGCGGTAGCGTTCTTTCCTGGTGCTGGTCTTCGCAGTTTCCTTATTCCAGCTGTAGCGATTCATTTCCGGCCAGGACCAATCGCACTTCCACGCATGCTCCGCTTATGGCCTCTGTCCTGATGAGGCTCTGGCCTGCTGCGCTTGCTCCGCCTCTGTGCCAGTTGGTCCGGTCCCTTCACTCGCTCGCTCCTTGCCTCGCAAGCCGCCATTTCTTTTTACTTCTTCGCTGCCGCTGACCGCCGCTTCACTTCGGCGCTTGTTCACTGCTCGCCGCTGCATCACAGGGACGGGTGCCCCCCCCCACTCTAGTAGCAGGTACCCATTAGTCTAATCGCCCTTTAACGGGCTTTCGAGCCGCTCGGTGGGCGGGAGCCTGAGGAGGCTGGGGTTTGGGGGGGGGACTTCAAGGGGGTATGATCCTACAGAGCCTTCCAAAGCGGCCATTTTCTTCAAGGGAATTGATTCCCGTTGCCTGTAGATCTGTTGTGATCCCAAGAGATCTCCAGACTTGGCAAACCTAAGAACGGAGGTCTTTGACTTAGGTAAGACCACGCTCAGAACTGGCCCTTCTGCCTTAAAAAAAAAAATAGTTACTTCCGTAACACGGGTGTAATCTTATCCACTGGCACGAGGCAATATGACCTGTCCTGAACCCCTGTTCAGGGTCATTGGGCTGGTCCCAGTAAAAGGCACAATGCGGTTCTCCCAGATTAGAGCTCGTGCTCCTAACCACTACACCAAACTTGGTTCCAATCCCCACTCAAGTCAAGGCACTCACTGGGTGTCATAAATCAGTCTGTGCTGAGTGATGGCTCAGATTTCTCTGACAAAGAGCTACCTGCTAGCCCCGAGTTAGTAACTGAACAGCCGGCTGCAGCTGGCTCTGAGCCAAAAGGAGAACAAAAAGAGATCAGGTTACTGGCTGGTCAGGAGCCACAGCCTACACCCTGTAGCTCTGAAGAAGTAAACAAGTCTTCAGCAGCCACTCCCAGCCCACCTAGCTCCCCCACAGACACCCTTGCAGCGCTGACACTGTCAGCGACACTTAGAGTTGAAAGAATGGAGAAGAAGTGCAAGACTCATGACCTGTTGTCAGCTGTCAGTTGGTTGAATGAATCATTTCAGGATGACCTCCACGGAATTTCTCAGAGCTCTCTTAGCCCTACCTACCTCACAGGGTGTCTGTTGTGGGGAGGGGAAGGGGAAGGAGTTTGTAAGCCACTCTGAGACTCTGGGTGAAGGGCGGGGTATAAATCCAATCTCTTCCCTTCTTCTTCTTGCACTGGACTGGACTTGGATTTGGTACCTAGAACTCCTCGACCTTAGAGTGGACTCTTGTAAACCTGCTCTCTGGAAAACCTGATTTTTGGACTGGACTTTGGTTACTCTCTGCAACCTTGCCTGTTACTTGCCCTGCTGGACCACAGCCTGTGCCTCCTGGGGAAGCCACATCAGTACACTGGGTGACCTTGGGCCATTCAGCTGGAATTATCTCCCATTACTGCTATGAAGATAAAATGGGGGAGATAGAACTATGTAGCTCTTTGGAGGAAGGACTGCATAAAATGTGAGAGGCACACACCCAGACAGGAAATGGATACTTGGAAAACCTTCTAGCTATAACTCTTTGGCTTTCTAATGGCTACATCATGAATATCTCTTTCATTTCTCATAATAAAACTATACAAGCATTTAGGTGTTGTGTTTGGAGACTATGAAATAATTTATTATTCATTTATTTACAGGACTTCCTTATCTTCTTTACACTTAAAATATGAGAATATTGAAGCCAACGGAACATAAAGTAGCACACAAGATCAAAATCACAGTCAGGTGGGTGTGGCACTTGCCAGGAACTACGGGCATTGCCTGGCAAAGGGTGCATCCAGGGTTGACCACTGATGGGGAGGAAGAGGAGGAGCCACAAGTCTGTCAGCCAGGGTTGGCATAAAGACAAATGTTCTCCCTTACTGTTTGTGAGACCCTTTGTAGACCTTCCTCTGACTTTCCAGAACCTTCTTCAGAGCACTCTTCACCTCTTTGTTCCGGAGGCTGTAGATGAGGGGGTTCAGCATTGGGGTGATAATGCAGTACATGGTGGAGACCAGAGTGTCAGTCTCTAAGGAATAACCCGTGCCTGGATGATTATAGTTAAGGAATCCGTTTCCAAAGTAAATGATGAAAACGGTGAGGTGAGAAGCACAGGTGGAAAAAGCTTTGCATTTGCCAGTGGTGGAACGGATCTTCAAGATGGAGGAAAGGATGAAGTTGTATGAGAGGATAGTGAACAGGAAGGGGGGCATGCCCACAAATACGCTTGCTATGTGGGCTGCCAGTACATTGATATGCACATCATTGCAAGAAATTTTCATCAGCGGAGGGATATCGCAGAAAATGTGATGAATCTGGTTGACTCCGCAAAACTGCAACCTGGAGCTGAGAGCTGTATGGGGAGCAGCGTTTAGGAAGCCCCAGATCCAGGTAGAAAAGGCTAATGTGGCGCACACCTTGGTGTTCATGAGGCGGGAGTAATGCAAAGGCTTGCAGATGGCAGCATAACGGTCATAGGCCATGACTGCCAGCAACGTATCCTCTGTCCCCGTGAAAGAGAGCAGGAAAAACATCTGGGCCAGGCACTGGTTGTAGGTGATAGTCTGTCGCTGGTACAAGAAGTTCACCAGGATCTTGGGGACTGTGACGGAGGAGATGCAGATGTCTAGGCAGGCGAGATGGCTGAGGAAGTAGTACATGGGGCTCTGGAGGCTGGAATCCAGTTGAATCAGAGTAAATATCATGAGGTTCCCCAGAACAGTGACCAAGTAAATGGCTAGGAACGGCAGGAAGAGGTAGATGTGGCTGTTCGGAATGTTAGAGAAACCCAGGAAGACAAATTCCACTACTTGCGTCTGATTCCTCACTCCCATTGAGATTTCAGAACTCACCTGTAAGGAGAGAGAAATAAGTGGAGAAAGAACATCTTCATCTTAGGTACTGTGATGATCAATAGCTCTGGGTGTCGACTTAGAATTCTTCACATGAATTAAAACAATTTGTTGTTATGAGTAAGAAATGTTGCCCTCTAGGGATACTGGTGTCATAACTAAATCAAGGCGTAGGGAAATGAGAACAAAATTGTAAGCTGTTTTTATCCTTCGTAAATGCATCCTCTCCTCTTTCTCATCTACCATGTAGCTGATTAGGCAACACTTTGAAATCTCCCCAGATCTTCACACCTGGAGGAACTATTCTCCAACTATCAATGCAAAATGACAAAGACAACCTGACGGGCATGCACGGCGATAGCGGGCAATTTCCCCCTTGTTTCACTTCCAAGCTGAAAGTAAATCAAAAGCATACAGATTCCCTCAGGTTTCCCCCCCTGCCCTTTTGGTGCCCCTCGAAGGTCACTCCCCAGCCCACATCAAGGTTACTCTGCCCACACTGTACCTCCTGCGATCCTCCACCCTTCATTGGTGTACAAGCTCCAATTTCCTCTTCTTTTCAAATTTTTCTAGTTTTTTTTTACAAGCAGCATGAGTCTAGTGATTCAGTAGTCATGAGTCTATAAATTTAAAGAAAATTAAAACCACAGGGAAAAGTGTAAAAGGAGCTGTGTAAAGTTGCATTTCCTACTGGTATTTGTCATGAAAGGGGGATCGGAGAGGAGGCAAACAGCAGCATCCTCAGTGGAAAAAAAAAGATTTCAGTGCTGCATTCGAACAAAATAAAGGGGGGGGATCATCAGTGCAGAAAGAAACTGACATTATGTGTAAGGAGAGAGAGTGCCACTGGGATGTTGAAGCCTAATGCTATGAAAACATTTTTCTCTTTAATGCCATAGTGCTTTAATGCTTGGGGGGTGGGTGACAATTCTTGGCATCTCTGCAAGCCTAATACTAAAATGGCAGCTGAGGCACATGGACCTTTTGCAAACTGCCGGATTTAAGAATCTCTCAGATTGACCTATTTGGAGGACAGAGTGCAATCCCCACAGGACAGGCTCTAAAAAACTGCCAAGATCATGACCCGTGTGCCGGATCAGATTAGAGAACCACAAAGAGAAAGCCATGCAAATTTGCAAGAAAGGGCGAGAAATTAAAATTGCTGTGCAGCAGTGGTAGGGTATCAGTGAAAATAACTCCTTTTTTTCAATTCAGTGACAAAGACTGAAAGGCTGTGCTCACTAAATAATCCACTTTCAATCCACTTTAAGTACACTTTCCATCTGGACTTTGCCCATTCACACAGTAAAAATCCAGTTGGAAAGTGCATTGAAAGTGCATTGAAATCAGATTATTTAGTGTATGACCACAGCCAAGACGTTCCAAGTCACGTCAGTCTGTTCTTAGCATACTCTGGTTTCTCTACAGATCGCATAAATCTTTCCTGTTCTTAGCAATTCTACAGAAATACAGACTTTCCTTTGTGAAAACTCCAGTTCATGGTCTCGACTGCTCTGGCCTCAACTATTGATATGTTCTCTTCTCTGACCTTCCATGGTCCCACCTCCATCGTCCCCCCTCTATGCAGCACTCTCCCCACAAAACTACAGAATGTTTGGCTCGGCTCCTTAAACCACCAGACAATTCTGCTTCCCCTCCTGGACGCAGCACGATCTTATCGTCTGGAGCTTATCTTATCCTCCCGAGCAATGTGAAAAGAGAGCCAGTGCGGTGTAGTGGTTAAGAATAGTAGATTCTAATCTGGAGAGCTATGTTTTCTTCCTCACTCCTCCTCCATGTGAAGCCAGCTGGGTGACCTTGGGACAGTCCCAGTTCTCTCCAACCTCTCTCAGTCCCACCTACTTCACAAGGTGCCTGTTGTGAGGAGAGGAAGGGAAGGTGATTGCAAGTGACGATGGGACTCCTTAAGGTAGAGAGAAGTGGGGTATAAAAACCGACTCTTTCTCTAGAACCTGGAAGCCACAGACCTTTCTACTCCTGGGCTGTGGCTCAGTATTAGAGCACCTTGAGCCAAAGCACCAAGAGCCATCATCTGCCTGATCCCCTATTAGATAGCTCCGTCTGGAGATCAGCTGCAATTGTGGGACATCCCCGGGCTCCTCCTCAGGCTTGCCTTTGAACCTTAAATCTACCTGGACTTGGCTTAACTGTGAACTCCACGCCCTCCTCCTTCACCCCTCCATCGATGTCCGCCCATCCCTGGCTTCCCTCTGATCTCTGAACCAAATACTTCTCTCCCTTCATGTACTTGCCACTATAAGCGAATAATGCTAGTGTATGCTAGGGAGCGTTGCATGCAGGGGCTTTGTGTCCTCGATGCTTTGGCCTCTGATCAATCTGTCTAGCCCGGCCAAATGACTGAGTCGGGTCTCACCCCCTGTGGGTCTTGGTTCAGTGGTCCGTAACTGCAGCACAGAAAAGTGAGAGCCATGCTTCTTCAGCCTTTCCTTTATTGGGGCACTGTCTCGATGGCACATATTCAAGCCACCAAAGTGGCAAAGACAAGAGTCCTTTAGTCTTGTATCTAGCACGATCCTAGAATAAAAACACTTAAGGTCTCAATTCCATTCTACTGAGCTAACCATAGCTCCGTAAGGTGCACCTGGAGTGGCTGCCTGCCATTGGAGAGAGGGATTATTCAGCCTCTAGAAACACAGTTGGCTAGAAAAACCTACTCACTTTTGCCCACGGATGACCAATCACGGCTGGGTTCCTCCACCTGCAGGCGTTCCGCTCCTGTTCCTCCCAACCACAAGCAGACCGAGCAACCTAGCCTAGAGTTGTCAGGATGTTAGTGCCTCTGACCAATCTGTCCAGCCTGTCCAAATGACTGAGATGGGTCTCACCCCCTGTGGGTCTTGGTTCAGTGGTCCGTAACTGCAGCGCAGGCAGGTGAGAGCCATGCTTCTTCAGCATTTCCACTACCTCGATGGCACATATTCAAGCCACCGAAGTGGCAGAGACGCTAATCCTTCATTCTTCTATCTAGCACAATCCTTGAGTAAAAATACATGTGGTCTCCATTCCATTCTCCTGAACAAACCGTAGCTCAGTGAGGCTCACCCAGAGAGGCTGTTGCCAGCCAAAGGGCTCAGGAAGCCACCCCCTTTTGTCTGCCTGCCATTTGAGAGAGGAATCACTCAGCCTCTAGGAACACTGGTGGCTGGAAAAACCTACTCACTTTTGCCCACGGATGACAAATCACGGCTGGGTTCTTCCACCTGCAGGCGTTGTGCTCCTGTTCATCCCATTCGCAGGAAGACAGAGCAGCTTAGCCTAGAGTTGTCAGGATGTTAGTGCCTGGTTGTCCCTCGATGTGGAAGCAACAATAGACGTGGAAGGCATGCCTCCACCTTGACGTTGCCGATGCCGTGGGGCAGGTCTCTCTGCAGCCAGAGGTGTACAAGGCTGACAGCACCTGGAGATGAGAATTCTTTTCTTGCCCTGGGGTCCTGGGGGATTCTCCTAGAGCGGAAATCCAGAGGGAGTAGCGCATAATGGCTGGAGGCTCAGAGAATTGGGACGGATCTCGTCTCAGAATTGCAGGGGAGAAGTAAACACCATTTATACCCAGAAGGCCGTGCAGCATATGTAAACACACAATGGACTGGCCTAGCTGCTGCCTGTCCTAAACCAGATAAAGAAGTACAGATAGGCCTAGATCTATTTTTAACCTTTGATCTTAATATTTATTTTTACCATTTCTGTATTTTAAACCTTTTCGATTCCTCTTTATAATTTTACATGTTATTATATTTTATCTGTTCTTTTACCTGTTATTTACTTGCCTCTTATTGTATTGTTCACTGGTCTATGACTGATATAAATTGATTGATTGATTGGCCTAGGTGCTGCCTGTCCTGAACCCCTGTTCAGGGTCATTGGGCTGGTCCCAGTAAAAGGCACAATGCGGTTCTCCCAGATTAGAGCTCGTGCTCCTAACCACTACACCAAACTTGGTTCCAATCCCCACTCAAGCCATGGCACTCACTGGGTGTTATAAATCAGTCTGTGCTGAGTGATGGCTTAGATTTCTCTGACAAAGAGCTACCTGCTAGCCCCGAGTTAGTAAGTGAACAGCCGGCTGCAGCTGGCTCTAAGCCAAAAGGAGAACAACAAGAGATCAGGTTACTGGCTGGTCAGGAGCCACAGCCTACACCTTGTAGCTCTGAAGCAGTAAACAAGTCTTCAGTAGCCACTCCCAGCCCACCTAGCTCCCCCACAGACACCTTTGCAGTGCTGACGCTGTCAGAGACACTTAGAATTGAAAGAATGGAGAAGAAGTGCAAGACTCATGGCCTGTCGTCAGCTGACAGTTGAAGAGTTGAATGAATAGTTTCAGGATGACTGCCACGGAATTGGCTGGGAGTTTAGCTCATTAAGGGTTGGCTATAAATTCAGCTGGGAGAAGCAGCAGTTTGTGGACACAGCAAGTACACTTTTATACTCTGCTACCAAATTTGCTGCTACTGGACCTCTGCAACCTTAGACCTGACATCCGGCTTTTCTGGAGCCAGTTTGGTGTAGTGGTTAAGTGTGTGGACTCTAATCTGGGAAAACTGGGTTTGATTCCCCACTCCTCCTCTCGCATCTGCTGGATGACCTTGGGCAATCCATAGTTCTCCTTGAGATGTTCCTGAAAAAGAGCAGTTTCTGTCAGAGCTCTCCCAGCCCCACCTACCTCACAGGGTGTCTGTTGTGGGGAGGGGAAGGAGTTTGTAAGCCACTCTGAGACTCCAAGTGAAGGGCGGGGTAGAAATCCAATCTCTTCTCATCTTCGTGTTCTTGCACTGGCCTGGACTTGGACTTGCTACCTAGAACTCCTCAACACTAAACTGGACTCTAGGAAACCTGCTCTCTGGAACCCCTGACTTTTGGACTGGACTTTGGTTACTCTCTGCAACCTTGTCTGTTACTTGCCTCCTGGGGAACTGGGGAAGGTACATCAGTACCCTGGGTGGCCTTAGGCCATTCATCTTCCCTCCGCTGGGTGTATCCCCCAGAACTGCTATGAAGATAAAATGAGGGAGAGAGAACTATGTAGCTCTTTGGAGGAAGGACAGCATAAAATCTAATGAAATGAAATAAAATATGAGAAGCACACACCCAGACAGGAAATGTATACTTGGACAATCTTCCAGCTATAACTCTTTGGCTTTCTAATGGCTACATCGTGAATATCTCTTTCATTTCCCATAATAAAAATTATACAAGCGTTTAGGTTTTGTATTTTGAGAGTATGTAATAATTTATTATTCATTGATTTACAGGATTTCCTTATCTTCTTTCCACTTAAAATATGAGAATATTGAAGCCAATGGAACCTAAAGTACCACACAAGATCAAAATCACAGTCAGGTTGGTGTGGCACTTGCCAGGAACTATGGGCATTGCCTGGCAAAGGGTGCATCCAGAGTTGACCATTGATGGGGAGGAAAAGGAGGAGCCACAAGTCTCTTGGCCAGGGTTGGCAACAACGTGCAACTGAGCATGAAGGGTACAGATACTGACAGATTCTGCAAATGTTCTCCCTTACTGTCTCCATGACCCCATGTAGACCTTCCTCTGACTTTCCAGAACCTTCTTCAGAGCACCTTTGACCTCTTTGTTCCGGAGGCTGTAGATGAGGGGGTTCAGCATTGGGGTGATGATGCAGTACATGGTGGAGACCAGAGTGTCAGTCTCTAAGGAATAACCAGCACTTGGATGGTTATAGTTAAGTAATGCATTTCCAAAATAAACTATGACAACTGTGAGGTGAGAAGCACAGGTGGAAAAAGCTTTGTGCTTACCGGATTGAAAATAGGAAGGGGGCCATGCCTACAAAAAGGCTTGCTGTATGAGTTGCCAGTTGATTGATATGCACATCATTGCAAGAAAGTTTTATTAGCGGAGGGATATCACAGAAAATGTGATGAATCTGGTTGACTCCACAAAACTGCACGTTGGAGCTGAGAGCTGTATGGAGAGCAGAATCTGCCCAGGTGGCAAAGGCTAAAATGGCACACACCTTAGCCTGGGTTCCAATCTCCACTTAGTCCATGAAACTCATTGGGTGTCATAAGCAATACTCCCTCTAAGCTGTGAAGTCTGGTGAGCAAAAATTGTACTTTGTGAGTTACTGGCATTAGAAGAAGAAATTGGATTTATACCCTGCCCTCTGAGAACTCCTGAGAACCAGGAGCTCCTTGCACCGAGCACACACCCAAGACTTCTGTCCAGTGGGCAGATAGTCATACATGTGACACTCTGTGCAAAACACTGTGCAAGCTACAAGGTGTAGGAGTCACATCCTACACCTTGTAGCTCTGAAGCAGTAAACAAGTCTTCAGCAGCCACTCCCAGCCCACCTAGCTCACCCACAACCATGCAGCACCGACACTGTCTGAGACACTTAGAGTTGCAAGAAAGCAGAAGTGAAAGACTCATGGCCCATCATTAGCTGTCAATTGAAGAGATGAATGAGTAGACTCAGGGTGCCTGCCAAGGAATTGGCTGGGAGTTTAGCTTATTAAGACTTGGCTAAAAATTCAGCTGGGAGAAGTATCAGTTTCCGGACACAAGAAGTACACTTTGCTACTGGACCTCTGTAATGTTGAACCAGATTGGACCAGACAACTGGCTTTACTGGAACCCCTGACCTTGGACTGGACTTGGACTTGCTGCCTGGAACACCTTGACCCTAGACTGGACTCTGGTAAACCTGCTCTCTGGAATCCCTGACTTTTGGACTGCACTTTGGTTATTCTCTGCAACCGTGCCTGTGACCTGCCCTGCTGGACCCCAGCCTGTGCCTCCTGGGGAAGGTACATCAGTATACAGCATGACCTTGGTCCAATCACCTTCCCTGAGCTGGAAGTATCCCCCAGAGCTGCTATGCAGATAAAATGGGGGGGGGAAACTATGTATGCCCCCATGAGCTCTTTGGAAGGAGGACAGCATAAAATGTGAGAGGCACACACCCAGACAGGAAATATATACTTGGACAACCTTTTCAGCTATAACTCTTTGGCTTTCTAGTCACTATATCATGAATATCTTTCATTTCCCATAATAAAATTATACAAGAATTTCGGCTTTGTAATCGGAGGATATGAAATAATTTAGTATTCATCTATTTACAGGATTTTTGTATCTTCTTTCTACTCAAAATATGAGAATATTATTGAAGCCAATAAAACATAATGTAGCACACAAGATCAATGTCACAGTAAGTTTGATGTGGCACTTGCCAGGAACTATGGGCATTGCCTAGCAAAGGGTGCATCCAGAGTTGACCACTGATGGAGAGGAAGAGGAGGAGCCACGAGTCTCTTGACCGGGGTTGGCAACAATGTGCAACTGAGCATGAAGGGTACAGATACTGACAGTTTCTGCAAATGTTCTCCCTTACTGCTTGTAAGACCCCATGTAGACCTTCCTCTGACTATCCAGAACCTTCTTCAGAGCACCTTTTACCTCTTTGTTCCGGAGGCTGTAGATGAGGGGGTTCAGCATTGGGGTGATGATGCAGTACATGGTGGAGACCAGAGTGTCGATCTCTAAGGAATAACCAGCGCTTGGACGGTTATAGTTAAGGACTCCATTTCCAAAGTAAATGATGACAACAGTGAGGTGAGAAGCGCAGGTGGAAAAAGCTTTGCGCTTTCCAGTGGTGGAGCGGATCTTCAAGATGGAGGACAGGATGAAGATGTAGGAGAGGATCGTGAACAGGAAGGGGACCACACCCACAAAAAAGCTTGCTATGTGGGTTGCAGTTTTATTAATATGCACATCATTGCAAGAAATTTTCATTAGCGGTGGGATATCGCAGAAAATGTGATTAATCTGGTTGACTCCACAGAACTGCAACTTGGAGCTGAGAACTGTATGAAGGAGAGAGTCTAGGAAGCCCCAGACCCAGGTGGCAAAGGCTAAAATGGTGCACACTTTGGTGTTCATAAGGCGGAAGTAATGCAAAGGCTTGCAGATGGCAGCATAGCGGTCATAGGCCATGATGGTCAGCAACGCAGCCTCTGTCACCACAAAAGACATCAGGAAGAACATCTGGGCCAGGCACTGGTTGTAGGTGATGGTCTGTCGCTGGTACAAGAAGTTCACAAGGATCTTGGGGACTGTGGTGGAGGAGATGCAGATATCTAGGAAGGAGAGGTGGCTGAGGAAGTAATACATGGGGCTCTGGAGGCTGGAATCCAGCTGAATCAGAGTAAATATCATGAGGTTCCCCAGTACAGTGACCAGGTAAATGGTTAGGAATGGCAGGAAGAGGTAGATGTGGCTGTTAGGAATGCCGGAGAAACCCAGGAAGACAAATTCCACCACTTGCGTCTGATTCTTCACTCCCATTGAGGTTTCAGAACTCACCTGTAAGGAGAGAGAAATTGGTGGGGAAAACACATCTTCATCTTAGGTACTGTGATGATCGATAACTCTGGGCGTTGATTTAGAATTCCACACATGAATTAAAGCTGTTTGGTGTTATGAAAAAGAAAAATTGCCCTCTAGGGCTATTGGTTGCATAACTAATTTAGGGCATGGGGAATGCATCTGTTGAAGTCTTGTCCTCCTGCAGTTTCTGCCTTCAATACTTTCTTGTCCTTAACTCTTAACTCACCCACCCATCTCTCAACAAACTGCCTGTTCCTATCACTCTCTCCGCCACGTATCTTAATTCGTTTGCTCATGCAGATGAACACCTTTGGAAGAGAATAAAATTGTAAGTTTATTTTATTTATTGTAACTGCATCCTGTCCTCTTTCTCATCTACCATGTAGCTGATTAGGCAACACGTTGAAATCTCCCCAAATCTTATCATCTGGAGGAACTATTCTTCAACTATCAATGGAAATTGACAAAGAAAAGCCAATGGACATAAGAACATAAGAGAAGCCAATGTTGGGTCAGGACAATGGCCTATCCAGTCCAACACTCCATGTCACACAGTGGCCAGAAATACCAGGTGCCATCAGGAGGTCCAGCAGTAGGGCCAGGACACTAGAAACCCTCCCACTGTTGCCCCCCCCAAGCACAAAGAATACAGAGCATCACTTTCCCAAGACTGAGAGTTCCTATCTATACCTTGTGGCTAATAGCCACTGACAGATCTACTCCATATGCTTATCTAATTCCCTTTTGAAGCCGTCCATACTTGTAGCTGCCGCCACCTCCTGTGGCAGTGAATTCCATGTGTTAATCACTCTTTGGGTGAAGAAGTACTTCCTTTTATTCATTCTAACCTGACTGCTCAGCAATGTCACTGGGTGCCCACGAGTTCTTGTATTGTAAGAAAGGGAGAAAAGTATTTCTTTCTATGGCTTCCGGTTTTGGCGTTCACTATGGCAGTCATTCTCTTGGACCTCCAGGAGATGATTGCCAGAACCCGTGGCTAGGAGGGGGTGCGATTGTCCGCATCCCTGACAGAACCCTTGCTGATGGGTTCCAAGCCATGGGGTGCTACATGGCTTCTCCGCTGGCAATCCTGCCGGTGAAGGGGGGGGCATTCATGCCCTGACGGTCCTGCCGTGGAGTTTCCAGATGGAACTAGAAGTGCACACCAGATCAAGCACCGGGTGATCTAGTGATTTGGCAACATAAGCAAAATGGAAATGGTCTAATCATTGAACTGTGAGTTAAGTTGAAGCGAGAACACTGAAAAAAACTAAAGCCGCTCCATGGGAAGCAAGGGGGGGGAGGGGACTCTCCTCCAATAAGACAGACTTAAAGCAAATTCTATCGTTAAAGCGGGGGAGGCAGGCTTTCAAAGCGAAAAAGACTGAAATAAAAGAGTTTTAAGAACTTACCAAGCGTAATTGAGAACTTTAGAGGCTGTGATAACTTTTGATGAAAAGTAAACAATACCTCAAAAATAGCGCCTCCTACAAGGAAAGAGGAGAGGGAGAAGATAGTGAAAGCTAAGCTCACCGGAAGTGCCAGCCCAGCGAGTGTTGTGCCCAGACAGGACAGAAACTCAGACCTTCAAAGGATATTAAATGAAGCACTACGCCCTCTGCTGGAACAAGTGACGGAGATAAATAGAAAGCTGGATATGCAGCAAACTCAAATTAACGAGACTGTAAAAAAACCCAGACCAAATGGACCAGCAACTTAAAGTGGACACCAACACTAAAAAGCTGCAAAAACAAATGCAGACAATGGAGAAGAAAGAAGAAACAGACGAGTCTCAACTGCTACAGTTACAAATGGAAAAGTCAAGCTATGTCCAAAGGTTTCAGAGAATTTCTGAAGAAAAAGGGGAGAATCTCACACAGACAATGTGTGAAGCATTGGAGCAAATGGCAGATATGAAAGCGGATACTTTGCAAAACGATATTGATATGGTCTACACATCATATACAGAATTTACAAGGAATAATAACCTGCCAGTAGAAGTGATGGTGAGAATCTCCAGAAGGAACATCAGAGATAAAATTCTTAAAGCGGCTAATGGAGTTACCCTGAAAATCAAGGGCAAAGAGATAAAGGTTTTAAAGGATATTCCATTTGAAATAAGGAAGAGAAGGCGCAAATATAAAGACTTGGTCGCATTTCTACAATAGAAACAAATTGTCTACAGATGGATTCTGCCTTAAGGAATCATCTTTAAGTTTGTGAATGGAAAAGAAAAAAATGACACTGTGGAAAAAGCAATTGGATTCCTGCATCTTCATAGTCACCCAGCAGAAGGAAATGAAGAAGAAGAAGAAGAAGAAGAAGAAGAAGAAGAAGAAGAAGAAGAAGAAGAAGAAGAAGAAGAAGAAGAAGAAGACAGTTCCAAGAAGGATGGCGGAGATGGAGCAGAGCCATCTTCTGGTGAAGAATCAGACTCAAACTTGGGGGCAGTGGCCCCAAAATGAGGCTATAAATTGAGGAAGCCAAAGGAGAAAAAATGATCTGTTGTTATAACTCTGAAGTTTAAAAAAAATGTTTAAAATAAGCTTTCTTGGGCTTTTTATGAAGTCATAGTAGACGATGTTTACGTTTGAGCTTAACAGAAAGATGATGAACATGTTCAATGATTTTATACGAATACCTAGCTATATAAACTTGTAATCTTGCTAAAGCAATTTGTATGACACCCACTCTTGGGTTTTTAGAGGTTTCTTTCCTTTATCCCTATAGTTTGTAGACCCTCCCTTATTTTTTCATGTAGTGTTTAGTGATAAAAAATGCAATTAAAAAATCCCCTTCGGGGGGCCAAAAAAATATTCGTTCTCAACCTGCTCTATCCCATGCATAATCTTATAAACCTTGATCATGTCACCCCTC
>NW_015163195.1:73266-93968 GCF_001447785.1 Gekko japonicus | reverse complement strand
GACGAAGTTGGGGAAAGTTCTCTGCAGAGTAGAAGAAAGGTCAGAAGTTCACTAACGTTGCCTGTATGGTTGTTAAAAGGTCAAATAAAATAAAGTTGGATACAGCCGGTGAGGAATCGATTGAGATGGAAATTACTACCAGGGACAGCTGTAATTACTACCCAGGAGGTTTCCATCTCAATAAAACTGGAGCGAGAACCATGGCAGGTTCCTTCAGATTCTGAGGCTGCAAAAGTACAAAGAAGAGAAGGACAGGGGAAATCCTCACAGTGGTGGCCCGTACGGGGACGTCGCCGTGCTGTTCCCGTTACCGAGATTACCGCGTCCAGCGGGGTGGGTACCGCCGGCCCAAAGAACGGAACGAGAAAGACAGCGCACCATGGACGAAGCCAGGAATGAGGTTGGAGGAGCAACCGGAGCAACCCAGGCAAACCCCGCTATAGATATAGTTCAGTTAACCCAGTGGATGGCCGAACGACAGGAACGACTGATGAGTGATTGGATGAGACATCAACAAGAATCACAAGCCATCCTCATACGAGACTTAAGCAAAACCTGGGAACAGGTAAGAGGCTCAGGGGCAGGGGCTGGAGGGGCCCGTACACCTACCTCATTGTTAACTAAACTCACTGCGGAAGACGACGTGGAACTGTTCTTGGAGACCTTTGAACGTACAGCAGAAATTGCGCAATGGCCCCAAGCCCAGTGGTCGTATATATTAGGCCCCTATTTAACAGGAAAAGCCCAATCAGTACTGCGTAGCCTCTCAAAAACACAGCTGGGAGATTATAACACGGTCAAGCAAGCGATACTTGATAGATTTGAAATAACGGAGGAATCCTTTAGACAACGCTTTAGAGCCAGTAAATGGAGAAGTGAGGAAAGACCCAGACTGTGGGTAGCCGAGTTAAGCGAAGCCGCGGAACGTTGGTTAGGGCCGAAGCTCCCCGGGGAGAAGCTAATAGTAAATAAAGTAATATTGGAGCAAGCCACCTTAGCCTTACCAGAAGAGATGAGGGTGTGGGTAATGCGCAATAAGCCACGGACTGCGGAAGAGTTAATTTCGTTAATGGAGAATTTCATGACCGCTGAAACGGGACGGAAAACAATAGAAAAAGGAAAACAGACGGGCACTGGGACCGGGGGTGTGAGAGGAGGTACTCTGGTGCCGGGGCTTGCTGGAAGCATAAACCGGGGAGGAAGAGCCCGCCCCTTCTCGAGGGGTCCTATAACCCCCAGCCAAAATAGACTGGTACTACCGCCACGCCCTTACGCACGTCCAGAGGGAAGTCCCCCTAAGGCCCCTGAAAACAGAGACAAAGTGGGCGGAATGGTGGTGAGTCCAAAGGGGCCCTGTTTCTCCTGTGGCGAAATGGGGCATTTACAAAGGGAATGTCCCCTCATGGAGTGTGAGGGAGCCTGGCCCTTAACTCTCTCGAGCTGGTGTACCCACGGTTGGGCTCCTTTCACGGTAATTGCGCACATGCCCGGGTTGCGGGTAGAAGCGTTGTTAGACTCCGGCAGTTCGATCTCTATGATAAGGGGTGATTTAGCGGCACCCCATTGGCCCATAGTTAGATGGACGCAGATTAACTGCTTTACTCAACATAATCACCAATGGCCTATGGTGCGTATACCAGTAATAATCGAAGGGAAAGCCTATACAATAGAAGCGGCTAAGGTCGCCACTTTGCCTTGTCCATTGCTGCTTGGGAGAGATTTGAAAGCGTTTAAGCAGTTGATTCACCAAGCCTCGGCAGAGGGAACCTTAGGGGGAGTAGTCACTCTCTCGGCCAGTGGAGCAGAAGAGGATAGTGACAGTCCCACTGAGGACTCAACGGAAGAAGAACCAGGAGACAGTGTAGACGGGGAAGGGGACAGCAACCCAGAGGAGGAGTTAGGCGAATGGACAGCAGACCCAAAGTTCCAACAGGAGCAAGAGGAAGATCCTACATTGGAGGCCATGCGGAGACAAGTGGCGGTAAGGGAAAAACAAATAACTAATACCCGGTTAGCTAACCGACTGCCTAGGGTAGAATGTCAGAACGGGGTTTGGTTTAGGAGAGCGCAGGTGGGCACCGGGGGAAGGGAAGTACAACAAATATTGCTTCCTAAATCAAAACGTCTAAAGGTGATGAAGGAAGCTCATGATCATTTATGGGCGGGACACCAAGGTCCGGCTAAAACAATAGCACGAATACTAGAACACTTCTTCTGGCCTACCATGCACCAAGATGTAAAGCAATATTGTATTACGTGCCCAAGCTGCCAAACCCACTCCAACAGATTGCCTAAGGTAGCACCTTTGCAACCTTTACCCCGGATCTCTGAACCCTTTTCCAGAGTAGCCATGGATTTTATAGGACCCTTACCTAGGACCCCGAGGGGAAACCGATTTTTGTTGGTTCTTATGGATTATGCCACTAGATATCCAGAAGCCATACCCTTGAGAACAATGAAGGTGTCTGGAGTAGTCAAAGCTCTCTTCCAACTTTTCTCTAGATTTGGGATACCCAAAGAGCTATTATCGGACCAGGGATCATCCTTTAGAGCTGGGATATTGAAACAATTGTGTAACAATCTAGGAATCAAGCAAATATTCACTTCCCTGTATCATCCCCAGACGGATGGCTTGGTAGAACGGTTCAACCACACTGTCAAGGAAGCCTTAAAGAAAGTAGGTCAAGACCAACCCCAAAAGTGGGATTTATATATTGAACCGTTGCTGTTTGCTTTCAGAGAAACTCCTCAAGCCTCCACAGGTTTCAGCCCCTTTGAGCTAGTCTTTGGGCGCCAACCTAGGGGTATCATGGCCTTAATTGAAGGACAATGGACACAACGGCCTGAGACAACGGCCAAACCACCTGTGGAATATATAGAACAACTGAAAGAGAGACTAAATTGGGCCCATGAACAAGCAAGAGTAAATCTAGTCAAAGCTACGAATATGCAACAAAAATATTACAATAAGAAGGCCAAACTAAGAAATTTTAAGATAGGAGACAAAGTCTTGGTGCATCGCAGAGCCTGTTTACACCCAGGAACCCAAACGTGGGAAGGTCCATTTGAAATAATAAAAGTTTTAGGCCCTGTAACATATAGAGTTCAATGTGGTCAGACAGCTCAAACCATTAGAACATTACATGTGAACCACTTGAAGGAATGGCGAGAGAGAACTCTATTAGGGGAGTCTACTGTAGAGGAAATGCCAGGGTTCCCCACCCATACGAACCTTGCCAAGCAAGAAACGGTGGGACCGGTCCTCAGCACAAGTCTGTCCGAAAAACAAGCAGTAGAGATAGCGGAAGTCTTAAATAAAATACCAGGGGTGTTTTCTACGCAACCAGGCTGCACTACCTGCATCACCCATAAGATTCCCACAGAAGCTCAACAAGTAGCCTGCTCCGTATGGAGACCTATTCCACGGGCTCGCTGGGAAGCGGTAGAAAAAGAAGTGCAGGAGATGCTAAGGTTGGGAGTTATAGAACCTTCCCGTAGTGCCTGGAGAAGTCCCGTGGTGCTAGTTCCCAAACCTGATGGGAGCACTCGTTTTTGTATAGATTATCGAGAAGTCAATCGGGTCTCCAAATTTGACGCCTATCCCATGCCACGCCCGGATGGGCTACTAGAACAACTCGGCAAAGCCAAAGTGATGTCCGCGCTAGATCTTACAAAAGGTTATTGGCAGGTGTTGGTCGATCCAGCAGATAGGGAGAAGACAGCATTTGCCACTCCATCAGGGTTATATCAATTCCTCAGAATGCCTTTTGGGTTACATGGGGCCGCCGCTACTTTCCAGCGATTAGTTGATATGGTGCTATCCCATTGCAAAGGTTTTGCAGCGGCATATATTGACGATATTATTATCTTTAGCCCGGATTGGGGAACGCATTTAAAACATTTGGAAAGTGTGCTCCTGGCATTAAAAGAGGCAGGCCTAACGGCTAATCCCAAGAAAAGTTTAATAGGATTTCAGGAAGTAAAATACCTGGGTTTTGTGGTAGGCGGAGGTATCCTTAAACCTCAACCAGACAAAGTAGTGCACATCCGAGACTTCCCTCTACCCAGTACAAAACGACAATTGAGACGCTTCCTGGGGCTAATTGGCTATTATAGTCGATTTATCCCCCGTTTCGCTTCACGGGCCTCGCTCCTTACAGATATGCTTAAAAATAAAGAACCTAATAAACTCAAATGGACCGAAACCACCTTGAGGTCTTTGCAGGATTTGCAAACAGCTCTCCAGGAAGACGTTCTTTTGCACAACCCTGACTTCTCGAAGCCCTTTATAGTGCAAACAGATGCCTCTGCCACTGGTATTGGGGCTGTGTTAGCCCAAGAAACGGGAAGCGAAGACAGACCCATACTTTTCTTAAGCCGTAAGCTATCCAAGGCGGAATGTAGGTATTCTACTATCGAAAGAGAGGCCTTGGCAGTAAAATGGGCCATCACTACACTTAAATACTATTTGGATCAAAACCCCTTCACGATTATTACTGATCATGCCCCCCTGCAATGGCTCTACCGAATGAAAGATTCTAATGCCCGCATTCAACGTTGGTATTTATCATTGTTACCTTTCAGGTTCGAAATCCGACACCGATCGGGATCGCAACATGCCAACGCAGATTTTTTGTCGCGGCTCTACGAGGACACCGACTCATCCTTGATCACCGGGCAAAGGGGGGGGATGTGTCAGACCCCAGAGACCCAGGGGGCTCTGACTCCTTGCCAAACTCAGACAGAAAGGGCTATACTAGGAGAAAAGGGACAGGCAGAAGACAGGAGCAAGGAGGGCGAAGCAAAATGTAAGAGAAATGGCAGGGCCAGGGTAAAACAGAGAACCTTAGAGGGTAGAATAGATAGAACGACGAAGTTGGGGAAAGTTCTCTGCAGAGTAGAAGAAAGGTCAGAAGTTCACTAACGTTGCCTGTATGGTTGTTAAAAGGTCAAATAAAATAAAGTTGGATACAGCCGGTGAGGAATCGATTGAGATGAAAATTACTACCAGGGACAGCTGTAATTACTACCCAGGAGGTTTTCATCTCAATAAAACTGGAGCGAGAACCATGGCAGGTTCCTTCAGATTCTGAGGCTGCAAAAGTACAACGAAGAGAAGGACAGGGGACATCCTCACACTGCTCTATCCCATGCATAATCTTATAAACCTTGATCATGTCACCCCTCAGCCGTCGTTTCTCCAAGCTAAAGAGCCCCAAGCGCTTTAACCTTTCGTCATAGGGAAAATGTTCCAACCCTTTTATCATTCTAGTTGCCCTTTTCTGCACATTTCCCAATGCTATAATATCCTTTTTGAGGTGTGGTGACCAGAACTGCACACAGTATTCCAAATGAGGTCGCACCATTGATTTATACAGGGGCATTATGATATTGGCTGATTTGTTTTCAGTTCTCTTCCTAATAATCCCCAGCATAGCATTGGCCTTTTTTATTGCAGTCACACACTGTCTCAACATTTTCAGTGAGTTATCTACTACAATTTCAAGATCTCTCTCTTGGTCAGTCTCTGCCAGTTCAGACCCCATCAATGTGTATTTATAGTTAGGATTTTTGGCTCCAATGTGCATCACTTTGCACTTGGCCACATTGAACCCCATTTGCCACATTGACACCCACTCTCCCATCCTCAACATATCCCTTTGGAGTGCCTCACAATCCTCCCTGGTTCTCACCACCCTGAACAACTTCGTATCATCCACAAATTTAGCCAGTTCACTGCTTACTCTCAACTCCAAATCATTAATAAACAAGTTAAAAAGCATCGGACCCAGTTTATTGCCCATTTATACTCACTCTCTTCTTTTCTATTAATTAGCCAGTTTTTGATCCATAAAAGGACTTGTCCTTTTATGGATCAAAAACTGGGTGGTAAGCAGTGGGACTTGTCCTTTTATCCCATGACTATTGAGCTTACTTAGGAGCCTTTGATTAGGAACTTTATGAAAAGCTTTCTGGAAGTCAAGGTAAACAACATCTATTGGGCCCCCCTTGTCCACATGTTTGTTCACCCCCTCAAAGAACACTAACAGGTTAGTGAGACAAGATCTTCCCTTACAGTGTATGCACATTGAAAGCAGGGGGAAACACCCATGCATAAGAGACCTCTTTGTCATCCTGCATTGATTTCCCTCCCTTCAACACTCAGTTTGCTTTCAAGTTTCAGTTTATCTGGGTTTTCTGAGAGTGCTTTTGTGCCGATCTCCTCCTTATTTTGCTTCCAAGCTGAAGGTAATTCAAAAGCATACAGATTCCCTTGGATTTCTCCCCTGCCCTTTTGCTGCCAATCGAAGGTCAGTCCCCTGCCCATATCAAGGTTTTTCCACACACTCTACACCTTCTGCCATCCTCCCTCCTTCATTGGTGCACAAGCTCCAATTTCCTTTTGTTTTTACATTTCCGTGGGGTTTTTTTTTGACAAGCAGCATGAGTCTAATGATATGAGACTATCAGTAGTCTCGAGTCGCTAAATTAAAAAATTAAAATTTCGAGTAGGAGTTTTAAGGGAGCTCTGCGAGGATTTGTTCCCTGCTGGGATTGACTTGAGGGGGGGATCAGAGAGGAAGCAAATGGCAGCATCCTCAGTGCAAAAAAAAAAAGGATTTCAGTGCTGTATTCAAACAAATGAAAGGGGGGTATCATCAGCACAGACGGAAATTGACATGAGGTGTAAAGAGAGAGACACTGGGATGGGAAGTCTAAAGCTTTGAAAACATTTCTCTATTTCATGCTTTAATTAACAAAGTTTTGTTTGTTTGGGGGGGGCATTTTGGCAGACTCTGGAAGCCTAACGTTAAAATGGCAGCTGAACCACATGGACCTTTTACAAACCGCTGAATTTAATAATTTCTTGGGATCAACCTATTTGGAGGACAGAGTGCAATCTGCACAGGATAGGCTGTAAAAAACTGCCAAGATCATGACCAGTGTGCAGTATCAAATTAGAGAGTTGCAAAGAGAAAACCACAAATTTGTGAGAAATGGCAGGAAATTAGCATTATTATGCAGTTGTGCTAGGGCATTGGAGAAAATTCCTCCTTTTTTCCAGTTTAGTGGTACAAGACTAAAAAAAAGCTCTCCAGAGCTTCTGCCAGAGGATTCCTCCCCCACAGAAATTGCAGCCCTGTGCAATGTGTGGTGGAGTTGCAGCTGACTTTGCACAGGCACACCCACACACATACGTTGCTAATGATCACAGCTTGCAGTACCAGTGTCAGTGGGTTCTACCGTGCATTCTGTAAACTCAATATGTTTCCCAATATTATAGGACTGTCTCTTTCCCACTTTTCACAATGGTTGATAACACAGCAGAGAATCCGCTCGTGCTCGGCAATATGCAAAATGGGGCTTCACAGCTGCTTGTCAATTTTAAAAAAAAAGTCTGGTCAGTTTCAACATCAAGTTTCCCCCCTTTGCCCTGTTCTTTTCTGTTCCCTTTCATTCAATGAACTAATCCTACAGTGCATGTGTAAAACCTGAACCACGGGGATTTAAAGGAATGCACTTCCTGGATGCTACTGCACATTTCCAATAGAGCAATTGCATTAAAAAAACAAACTTGGATGCCACACACACCCCCTCACATGTCACAAGTGACATTCCACCCCAATTTAGAAAAACATGTTTAAAAAAAATTGTAGCTGCAGAATAAATACAGCGGAGGGAAAGAATTGAGCGTAGTACAGGCACAGAATCCGAAGTATAAGTATATATATAAATAAGTCAAGACTAAAGGCTTACTGCTCTGAAAATCTGCAGTAAAATATGCATTTGTAATGGGCTGGTCTCTGTTCTCCATTCTTGTTTATCTTTCTGTCTCAGAAAAATATGAGCAGTTTCTGCTAGAAAGCGACTCACCTTTGCACATGGATGGATGGATGGCTTCTCCTCCAGTTCAGCTCCAGTTCACGTTGGCAAGGGAAACCCCATGGCCTTTCACTGCCCCTGCTGCTAGACTGCAAAGTCAGAGTGGAGATATCACTTAGCCTGAAGACTACAGCGTGGCAGTGATTGGTCATCCCCAAACGTGGACTCTACAGTCAGTCTGGAAGGTCTCTCTCCATCTTCAGCATGAAGAGCATGTCCCTGTAACCAGTTTGTATAAGACTGAGGTGGATTGGAAGTGAGAATACATTACTTGGCCTGGGGTCCTTGGGGATGAACCTCAGTTGGAAACCCCCAGGAAATGGTGTGTAATTGCTTGAACTTTCGAGAATTGGTGGCTCACCTGGGGCTTTTATGCAGACTCAGTGAAGCCATACACAATGGATATTGCCTCATAGTGCCAGGGGATACACAACTTGTGCCCACAGAGGTCTCCAGTACATGTGAAGCATAGTATAGCCTCTGCTTGGCATGCTTGGCATGCTTGGCATGCAGACGGTCCCAGGCTCAATCCCTGGCATCTCCCGTTAGAAGAACAGCAAGTGACACGGACAGCTGCATGAGACCCTGGAGAGTGGATTCCAGCATCAGGGTCTTCTTCTCCAGGGAGTGCTCCCTTCTCATTGGGTGGCCAAAGTATTTGAGCTTCAGTTTCATTATCTGGCCTTCCAGGGAACAGTCAGAGTTGATTTCTTTTAGGATTGACTGATTTGATCTTCTTGCAGTCCAAGGGACTCTCAAGAGTCTTCTCCAGCACCACAGTTCAAAAGAATCTATTCTTCGGCGCTTGGCCTTCCTTATAGTCCAACTCTCGCAGCCATACATGACTCCTGGGAATACCATTGCTTTGACCACGCAGACTTTTGTTGGCAGGGTGATGTCTCTACTTTTGATCACGCTGTTTAGGTGCGCCATCGCTTTCCTCCCAAGGAGCAGGCATCTTTTAATTTCATGGCTGCTGTCACCGTCTGCGGTGATCTGGGATCTTCGCATGATGTACTCTGCATATATATTAAATAAGCAAGGTGACAATATACATCCTTTTCCTATGCTGATTCAAAACGAGGCCACTTCATGTTCTTATGTGTTCAGCATCACCCACCACTTGTTTGGGGGCAGCAAACCCCCACATTCCTCTCATGGAGTTTCTCTGTGGGTAGGAGGACAAGGGGTGAATTGCTGTCAAGCCCTTCTCATGGGGTTTTGAGCTCTGGGTTGGGAAATACCCAGTGGTTTTGGTGGTGGATCCCGAGGAGGTGATGGTTTGGGGAGGGGAGGGACTTCAATGGGGCAGAGTGCTGGGCCGGCACAACCCATTCAGAACCAGGCCAGGACAGTCCTGGATCTAGAGTAGGGTTTAGGGGTGTGCAGGAACGACAAATATATATCTTTGCGGGGGTCTCTTGTGGATCCAGAACTAGTGTGGTAGCGGAAAAGGGCAGTGAGTAAGTCTGGCATCCCTGGAGTGTGAGAGCTCAAAATTGCACAGTTGCAATAGGTCCCCCCCCCACCCCTGGGCTAGATTGTAGGAGCAAAGTGAGAGGCTGCCAGGCTCCTTAGCAGGATCACACCACATACAAAGGCTTCTTGAAAAGATAAGTGTTTTATTGGTCGTCCATTACTAAAGGACAAGTATACAGCTTGTGTCAGGAATGACCTGCAATATGATGGCCACTGACATATAGTAAAATCAAACAACCCCCCCCCCCCATAAGCCAAAGCCAATGAATATATTTCCTTGTGTGCGGGCTGAAGCTGAGCAAGCAAGCAGATGAGCACATAAGCAGTTAAGGTTCCCAGGCCGGTTAATTTGCAAGAGATAGAATTCAGAAGCTAGACAGGGTTGAGCTGGGAAAGAAGAGGAGGAGGTGCAACCCTCCACATTCCAACTCTGTGACAGGGCTACCCGACAGAGGTGCAGCAACTAGGCAGAGCCTCCAAAGAGCAACGCAGATAGTGCATGTTAGACCCAAGATTCCATTTAGCAGAAGATTCTCTCAGAGTTATTGGTGGCAGCGGGGCATGGAGCAGGGGGGTCATTGGGGGTGTTTGTGAATTTCCTGTGTCGTGCAGGGGGTTGGACTAGATGATCCCAGAGGTGCCTTCCAACTCTATGATTCTAGAACATAAGAACATAAGAGAAGCCAATGTTGGATCAGGCCAATGGCCCATCCAGTCCAACACTCTGTCACAGAGTAGCCAAAAATACCAGGGGCCATCAGGAGGTCCAGCAGTGGGGCAAGGACACTAGAAGCCCTCCCACTGTTGCCCCCCCCCAAGCACCAGGAATACAGAACATCCCTTGCCCCAGACATGAGAGCATAAGAGACGCCAATGTGGGATCAGGCCGATGGCCCATCCAGTCCAACACTCTGTCCCATGGTGGCCAAAAATACCAGGTGCCATCAGGAGGTCCAGCAGTGGGGCAAGGACACTAGAAGCCCTCCCACTGTTGCCCCCCCCCAAGCACCAGGAATACAGTGCATCACTTGCCCCAGATATAAGAACATAAGAGAAGCCAATGCTGGAGCAGGCCAATGGCCCATCCAGTCCAACACTCTGTCACACAGTGGCCAAAAATACCAGGTGCCCTCAGGAGGTCCACCAGTGGGGCAAGGACACTAGAAGCCCCTCCCACTGTAGCCTCCCCCCCCCATGCACCAAGATTCTATGAGTTTGTTTTTGGCACCCACGAAGAGCCAGGGAAGGGACACTGTCACCACACAGAGATGTGGGACAGCCATAGGTTTGCGAGTCTCCTGGGGATGAACCCAAAGGAGCCAGAGGGGCTTACAAGTCTGTTCCTTTTGCAGACATATTTTATATAAAAAGGTGTAATGTCCTGTTCTATAGACTTGGGTTGGTGTCCTGAAATGACACCTCACCCCACAAGATGTAGAGTTCTGGAAGAGGAATGTCTAATTAGCACTCTGCTCATGTTCAGTGGTTGGCTGTTACCAGGATCCTCTCGTGTGCATGCCTACGCATCCCCATATGTGCACACTCTGATCCAGGTGGCTGCTGATGTTGGGATACCCCCACCCCAATAGAGCTGGAAAGAGAGAAAGAGAGAGAGAGAGAGAGACCTCTAGCAAGTACAAGTAAACTTTATTGACTAACGAGTGGACAGAAAAGGCAAGAAAGTAGAAGTATTTAACAGCCACTGCAGTTCAATTTCAGCCACTAAATACGAATCAGATCCTAGTGAGATGCTTAGAACTGGGCATTCAGCAAAGGACATGAAGTCTGGGCCCTCCTTCAACCAGCCAGTTTGGTGTAGTGGTTCAGTGCGCGGACTCTACTCTGGGAGAACCGGGTTTGATTCCCCCACTCCTCCACTTGCACCTGCTGAATGACCTTGGGCAAGCCGTAGTTCTGATAAGAGCTGTTCTCGCAAAAGAGCAGTTTCTGCCAAGAGTTCTCTCAGCCCCACCTACCTCACAGGGTGTCTGTTGTGAGGAGGGGAAGGCGAAGGAGTTTGTAAGCCGCTTTGAGACACCTTTGGGTAGTGAAGGGCGGGGTATAACACAGGGTCTCTGTTGTGGGAATGGGAAGGGAAAAGAGTTAGTAAGCCGCTCTGAGACTCCTTTGGGTAGTGAAGGGTGGGGTATAAATCCAATCTCCTCCTCCTCCTCCTCCTCCTCCTCTTCTTCCTCTTCCTCTTATCTTCTTCTTGGCATATAAGAGCTTTTCTTATTTCCCCCCCATTCTTTTTATTCTGACTCCTTTGTAATTTTCTTAATTCCTGGCTTTCATTTCCGTTCAGCTACTGACTTGGTGTGTTCCCGACTGCTTCAATATGTCCTGCTATAGCAAAATGAGAGAACAGTGAACACCGGAGATTTCAAAATTCTGGAGCCAGTAGCTCTCCAGGGGAGCGACACTGACAAATACCACAGAATGCCCTAATTTCTAGTGTGGTGACCATTGTTCCCGCTAAGCTGTGGAACCTTGTGAGCAAAAGTTCTATTCACCTCCTTGTTGCGGAGGCTGTAGATGAGGGGGTTCAACATCGGGGGGCTTATGCAGAACATGATGGAGACCAGGGTGTCAATCTCCAAGGAGTACCCGGTGCTTGGTCTATTGTAGTTCAGTAGCCCATTTCCGTAGTAAACGGTGACAACAGTTAGGTGAGAAGCACAAGTGGAAAAAGCTTTGCGCTTGCCGGTTGTGGAACGGATCTTCAAGATGGAGGACAGGATGAAGGCGTAGGAGAGGATCGTGAACAGGAAGGGGGCCACGCCCACAAAAAGGCTGGCAATACCTAACACCATTTCTATGGCCTGTGTATCGCTGCAAGAAATCTTCATCAGTGCGGGGAGATCACAGAAGACGTGATGAATCTGGTTGACTCCACAAAATAGCAACTTGGAGCTGAGAGCTGTATGGAGAGCAGAGTCTAAGAAGCCCCAGACCCAGGTGGAAAAGGCTAAAATGGCACACACCTTGGTGCTCATGAGCAGGGAGTAATGCAAAGGCTTGCAGATGGCAACATAGCGGTCATAGGCCATGATACCCAGCAATGCAGCCTCTGTCCCTGTGAAAGACATCAAGAAGAACATCTGGGCCATGCACTGGTTGTACGTGATGGTCTGTCGCTGGCACAAGAAGTTCACCAAGATCTTGGGGACCGTGACGGAGGAGAGGCAAATATCTAAGCAGGAGAGGTGGCTGAGGAAGTAATACATGGGGCTCTGGAGGCTGGAATCCAGTTGAATTAGAATAAATATCGTGAGGTTCCCCAGCACGGTGACCAAGTAAATGACTAGGAATGGCAGGAAGAGGTAGATGTGGCTGTTCGGAATGCTGGAGAAACCCAGGAAGACAAATTCCACCACTCGCGTCTGATTCCTCACTCCCATTGAGAGCTCTGGACTCACCTGCAAGGAGAGAAAGATGGGTGGAGAAAACACATCTTAGGTACTGTGATGAGCGACACCTCTGAGCATCGGTTTGGCAATCCTCAAGTCGATTAAAGCTGCATGTTGTTATGAGGAACAATTGTTGCTCAGGAAAAGGAACTGTGGAAGTTTTGTCCCCCTGCAATTTCTGCCCCCAAGACTTCCCTGTTCTTAACTCACTTCTTCCTCTCACTCTCTCCACCAGATATCCCCATTCTTTTGCTGGTGCAGCTGAACACCTTTGGAGGAGGACAAAACTGCAGGCTGATTTTATCCATCAAAAGATCATCCTGTCCTCTGTCTCATCTATCATGTATCTAGTGATGCAACACTTCTAAACTACCCCAAATCACACCACCTGGAGGAATTGTCCTCTATCTTTCACAATATAGTCAGGCATGCCCCAAGGCACCCTCCCTGGCTCTCCCACAAGGTCTCCCCGCAGTCTGCTTCCCCCTTCGACTCCTTCCTTAGATACATTTATTCATTCTGCTGCTTCAAGCCCTAGGTTTCCATGACCCCGCCCTTAGCTACTTCTTTTCCTACTTGCAAATTCCTCTTCTTTCCCCTGGTCCATCGGGGTGGGGTGGGGAGAAGTGTGTCCTTTCCCTTTTCTTATGGTATCTCACTACCTTATAATCTAAATGCACTTGTCCGTGGGTGACTTCGTCCACTCCCACGGTGTTCCTTCATCACCACCTTCACACGGATGACACCCGGCTCTGCCTCTGAGCTTTCTCCCTCCTTCCAGCCCTGCATCTCCCGTTGTCAGTCTGAGATTTCCACTTGGATGTCTGCGCTGCCATTGCAAAATCTCCGGCTCTCAGTATATTTCCCGCACTCAACCTTCTCTTTCCTCCCGAGCCCTCTTCTCTACCACATATACAATGCCAGGGTCACCATCCTCCCCACATCCAAGACTCTTGTTGCTCTTTTCCTCCTCATTTAGTGTCTCCAAATAATGCTCCTTTTTTCACCTGCTGTTACTTATGCCTGGAAATTTCTCCCACAATACTGGTATGCCTCCACCTCTCTCACTTTTTGTAAATCCATTGAGAATACACACTTTTTGAAGATGGACAAAACTTATAAAAGGACGTTGAAAATGAAAAGGAATGGATGGTACTTTCTACCATATGTGATGAACATGTACAAAGATGAAGAAATATTGGAAAGAAATACATGCATTTTACCTGAGAATATTGAAACAAAATTCGTGAGAGCTATTCAGCTATATGATAACGGCGGCCAGAGTTATTCTAGCAACAAAATGGAAAGCAGAAGAATGCCCAAATGGAGAGAACTGGAAGGATAAATTAGCTGAATCTGCAGCAATGGAAAAACTAACAAGCAATGTAAATAGAAGACTGATTAAAGAATTTCAGAAGAAATGGAAATCCTATTATTCACATTTCATGTCATAATCAGGGAGAAAAGATATAATTCACTGAAGATGTTATGTATAAATTAAATGGGGATATAGTCAATAATATATGTAGCATGATTTTATACTTTAATCACCATCAGATTAATATTGTTTGAGGTTTGGTAAACTGGTAATTTTAATTTATCACAGCCCTTCTTATCTATAAAGTATATAACAAATGAAAATCGAAAGAGATTTAAAATATATATTGTTTATTCTTTTTCCTAATTATTTTTCTGCCCTCTTGAGGTAACTGTAATTGCAAATGCCTTGTTATAAATGAAAATGAATGAGATGGGAGAAAAATATGTATTTGTTTTTGATACAATATGTGTATTATGGTTGTCCTAGATAAATGTAAATATTCTGTATAATCTTTTAATTTTTCTAAATAAATACTTTTCATCCTTTTGGTTTTTGTACCCTCAATATTCTTTTAAAATAAAAATTTTAAAAAGATAATACACACTTTTCCTGTGAAGCATTAGGTCAAATATTTTAACTTCTCTCTGCTTTGGAAACTAAATGTAAGAATTTGAAACTGGAAGCCATACACGTTTTCCCCTTGCCCTAGTCGTTCCCTCTCACTTTTCACTTTTTGCTTTCGTTTCACCTTTAGATGGGAGACTCTTTGGTGAAGTGACTTTCTATCTTCTACTCTGTAATGGGCCATACTATTATTATTGACAATGGTTATGATGATAAAGGTAAGGGATGAAGGTCTACTTGAAGATGATCATCCAAGGATCAGTGGGATTTGCAGAAAATCCCAATAGAAGAAGACGACGACTACGTTTTCATATCCCACTTTTCTGTACCCTAATGAGCCTGCAAGGACTGCAAGGAGATCACATCAGTCAATCCTAAAGGAAATCAACCCTGACTGTTCCCTGGAAGGTGAGATACTGAAGCTGAAGCTTAAGTACATTGGCCACCAAATGAGAAGGGATCACTTCCTTGAGAAGAAGACCCTGGGCCTGGGAAAGACTGAAGGTACAAGAAGAAGGGGATGACAACGGATGAGATGGTTAGACAGTGTTATCAATGCAACGAACATGAAATTAAGCAAACTCCGGAGCACGACGGAAGTCAGGAGGGCCTGGCGTGATGTGGTCCATGGTGTCACGAAGAATTGGACTCGACTGTGCGACTGAACAACAACAACAACAATGAGCCTCAAAGCAGCTTACAATTCGCCATCCCTTCTGCTCCCCACAACAGGCACCATGTGAGGCAGGTGGGGCTGAGAGTGTTTTGAGAGAACTGGACTGGCCCATGTGGAGGAGGAGTGGGGAATCCAGATTACAGTCTGCCATTCCTAACCACCACACCCCGCTGGCTGTCGTGACAAAAGCCAAGGAAGTGCTCAGTAGCTGAGAATCAACCTGCAGTAGACCTCCCTGAATCCTGTCAAAGCCTTATTGAGATATATGTCAGAGTGATAGAGGTAGCAAGCAGTTACTATAGATCAGTTTGATCTGTTTGTCAGACCTAGCTGTCATGCTAGTAATCATGTAATTACAGCCAGGTGTTTCTAGCAGGTGTTGCACTTTCAGGTCTTGTTAGAGTTAGTGATTACATCACCCTGTTAGAGATTGGCTGGGGTTTAGCATAATAGCTATCAGCTTAGTAAGCTGGAGGGGACTCAGTTCTCATAGACTAAGGCACGGCATGCTGTTCAATAGCCTGTAAATATCTCTGTATATATTCACCTTTATAACTATATAAACTCTCTGTGCACCTTCATAACTGGTCAGTTGCCCACTTCTTATTTACAACACCCAATAAGCCTAAACTAGGTTTGTGACTGATTGTGTTCAAGGGGGCAAAGATAAAAAGTGAAGGGAATAGGCAGTAATGAAAATAGCAGAGTGGAGAAAAGCAGGCACCAAAAGGCGTGTTCTTCTACAACCCAGGTGCACTGCAGAATTACAAGAATGAAAGAGCCAGAAGATCTAATCAAGCCAATTTAGTGCTTTGATCAAGCTGATTACCATCTGCATTGTCCCTTTGCATCCTTTACACGCCTTCTTTACAACACCTCTCCCGTCTTCTGACTAGGATCAAAGCACTCAGAGATATACATTTCTCATGTCCAACGAAAGCATCTTTGACTCTCCAAAGCTCGTGCCTTGAAACCCTTGTTGGTCTCTAAGGTGCTACTAGATTTGAATCTGTTCTATTGCAGACCAACACAGCTGTCCTCCGAAGAAACAGAGCTAACAGAGTACCTAACGGAGGGAGGCTTGACTCTCAAAAGCTTCTATCCCTGAAACCTTTGTTGGTCTCTTAAGGTGCTAGTGGACTCCAACCAAGAAGAGAATCATGACAACTTACCTCTTGTTGGTGCAAATGTTCAAAAATTCTCCTTGAAATTCTTCTTCTCGTTGACCTTAGCAAGCTGTTGTGGTCAGTGAATGAATGTAGTGAATAAATTCAGCATCCAGAATGGTTTAGCTCCATCAAAACCTGTGGGGAAGCAAGTAAACTTCATGGCATGGCAGGTGATTGCAGCGGGTGCAATATTAAGGTGGTACATATGACCTCCAGAGGTTATGAATTTATAAGCTGTCACCGGCCTATTCGTGAACAGAAGAACAGAAGAGGAGCTCTAGTGGATCAGACCTGTGGTCAATCTAATACAGCACAGGGTCTCACACAGAAGACAAACAGATGGATTCAGGTGGGTCACTGTGCTAGTCTGAAGCAGCGGAACAAAGTTTGAGTCCACTGGCTTCTTGAAGACCAACAACATTTAATTCTGGTATAAGCTGTCATGTGCATGTGATAACAACGTAAGAACATAAGAGATGCCAATGTTAGATCAGGCCAATGGCCCATCTAGTCCAACACTCTGTGTCACACAGTGGCTAAAAATACCAGGTGCCATGAGGAGGTCCAGCAGTGTGGCCAGGACACTAGAAGCCCTCCCACTGTTGCCCCCCCAAGCACCAAGAATACAGAGCATCCCTTGCCCCAAACCGAGAGTTCCTATCTGTATCTTGTGGCTTATAGCCACTGATGGACTTCTGCTCCATATGCTTATCTAATTCCCTCTTGAAGCCGTCCATGCTTGTAGCTGCCACCACCTCCTGTGGCAGTAAATTCCATGGGTTCTGAAGAATCCCATGTGATCTTAAGAATTCTATGTGATCTGAACCTCCTGTGGCAGTGAATCCCATGTGTTCTGAAGAATCCCATGTGATCTGAAGAATTCTATGTGATCTGAAGAATTGTGTATGCACACAAAAGCTGATACCCAGAATTAAACTTTTTTGATCTTAAAAGGTGCCCCTGGACTCAAACTTTGTTCAGAAGCCAAACAGTTCCCCTGAAGGGCCGATGAACAGTACGGAGAGGCTGAGACCTTCCTCTGATGCTGCCAGCCAGCCCTGGTCTTCAGAGGTTTGCTGCCTCGGTATATGGATGCTCCCTTCAGTAGCCTCTGATGGATCTCTCCTCCCTGAATCTGTCCAACCTCCTTCCAAAGCCGTCTGTACTGGTTGCCATCGCTACATCCACCTGCAGTGGATCCCACAGTGTAAGTACGTAATGAGTACAGAAGTATTTCCTTTTGTCTGTCCTGAATCTACTGCCACTATCTCCATCGGATACGTTTTGTTTTGTATAGTGGTTAGGAGAGCGGACTCTAATCTGGGAGAACCGGGTTTGATTCCCCACTATTCCACATGCAGCTGCTGGTGTGCCCTTGCGTCAGTCACAAGCTCTCTCAGAGCTTTCCTCTCAAGAGCAATTCTCTCAAGAGCTCTCTCAGCCCCACCTACCTCACAGGGTGTCTGTTGTGGAGAGGGGAAGGGAAAAGAGACTGTAAGCCTCTCTGAGACTCCAAGCCAACCTCCCCTCTCATTCCTCTTCTCTGAGTGCTGGTATTATGAGATGGAGAGAAAACGTTGTCTCCTTCTACTTTCTGCACCCATACAGAATTTTATAAACCTCTACCAGGTACCCCATTAACTGTTTTCCTTCCAAGAAGAGAAAAGAAGAGGGTAGATTTATACCCGACCTTTCACTACCAAAAGGAGTCTCAGAGCAGTTTACTATCTCCTTCCCTTCCGCTCCCCACAACAGACACCTTGTGAAGTTGGTGGTGATGAGAGAGCTCTTTTGAGGACTGCTCTTGAGAGAACAGCTCTGAAAGAACTTGTGACTTCCCATCCCAGTCTCATTACATCTCATCCTAATTTCATTCCGCGCTGATGATCCCCCTTTTATTTTGTTTGCATTTTAAAATCGTAGCTGCAGAATAAATACAGCGGAGGGAAAGAATTGTGCGTAGTGCAGGCACAGAATTCGAAGACACGATTAAAGGTTTACTGCTCTGAAAATCTGCAGTAAGATGTGCATTTGTAATGGACTGACCTCTGTTCTCCATTCTTGTTTATCTTTCTGTCTCAGAAAAATATGAGTAGTTTCTGCTAGAAAGCGACTCACTTTTGCACATGGACGGATGGATGCCTTCTCCTCCCGTTCAGCTCCAGTTCATGTTGGAAAGGGAAACCCCACGAACTTTCACTGCCCCTGCTGCTAGACTGCAAGGTCAGAGTGGAGAAATCGCTCAGCCTGAAGACTACAGCGTGACAGTGATTGGTCATCCCCAAGCATGGACCCTACAGTCAGTTTGGAAGGTCTCTTTCCATCTTCGACATGAAGAGCATGTCCCTGTAACTAGTTTGTACGAGACAGGTTGTATAAGACCTGGATTAGAAGTGAGAATACTTTACTTGGCCTGGGGGCCATGGGGATGAACCTCAGATGGAAACCCACTGGGAATGGTGTGTAATTGCTGGAACTTTTGAGAATTGGTGGCTCACCTGGGGCTTTTTAGCAGACTCAGAGAAGCCATACACAATGGGTATTGCCTCATCGTGTCAGGGGATACACAGCTTGTATCCAAAGAGGAGTCCAGAACATGTGAAGCATAGCCTAGCCTGATGGCTTTGGGGAAACAACATTGTGTTGTAAACTTACTCCCAGGGAGTTCTGCCTTACTTGAAATCTTTTTTTTAATGTGTGTGATATACATTTGTTTTATTAAACATACCCCACAGACATACAGACAAACACTAACATTACTAAACACAAACATAAAATGGGACCATCCCTTCATACTTTGGGTAAAGAATTTGTTATCCATATATCTAAAATCATAAAACTTATCTCTATACCATATGATACTGTCCAAACTTTGCACAATATTTAATATAATGTTCTTATTAACCTTTATTTTGGTTATGACACGTTTCAATACCTCAGTTCTTCAAACCAGTGATAAAGTCTTGACCTTGTTTGTTCAAATTTGTCCTCTCTGTGTCCTTTCAAGGTTAAAGTTATTTTATCCATTTCAGCAACTTCCAGTAATTTGTTTATTAGTTACTTGAAATCTTCTTCCCAGTTCAGTCTGCAAACTCGTGTGCTCCCAAGAACTGAGACCAGCAATCTGACCCTCTCTTAGTCTGTCTGAAGACTATTCCTGCATCTTTGTGTCTTCAACTGCATATCACGAGCTTCCGGATGCAACCCTGCCTTGTCTATCACACCTTGCTTTCTGATCAGGTTCTGATCCATTGTTGGTCTAATCCTGTTGTTCTAATCCTCCCTAACAAATCAGGGCAGAGTTCTACAGAAATGGTTCCACTACAAGGACAGTTCCCATGAACTTATCTATTTGCTGAGGGAGGGTCATGCAACAAGGCTTCCTGATGCGAACACACGTGAAACTGCTGTGTACTGATTCGGACCCTTGGTCCATCAAGGCCAGCACTGTCTAGTTCAGGGGTGTCAAACTCATTTGTAATAAGGGCCAGATCTGCCATAAATGGGACTTTGTCAGGCCAGGCCATATTTGTCATAAAATGTAATACTAGGTATTGGAGATAAAAGGACACAGACACATTTTAGGAAGGATGTTGACAAGCTCGAGCGTGTCCAGAAGAGGGCAACCAGGATGATGAGAGGGTTGGAATCCAAGTCTTGTGAGGAAAGGCTGAAAGAGTTGGGTCTGTTTAGCCTGGGAAAGAGAAGGCTTAGAGGGGACACGATTGTGGTCTTCAGGTATTTGAAGGGCTGTCATGTAGAAGATGGAGCAGATCTAGTCTCTCTTGCTCCGGATTGCAAGACTGGATCTAATGGGTGGAAATTACAAGGGAGTCGTTACTGGCTAAATATCAGGAGAGACTTCCTAACTGTTAGAGTGGTTGAGGAGTGGAACAGTCTGCCTCGGGAGGGGGTGGATGCTCCTTCGCTGGATGTTTTCAAGCGGAGGCTGGACGAACCTCTATCGGGTACGTTGTAGGTATGTAGGGGATGGACTAGATGACCTGCAAGGTCCCTTCCAACTCTAACATTCTATGATTCTATGAGAGAGAGAGAGAGAGAGAGAGAGAGAGAGAGAGAGAGAGAGAGAGAGAGGTGGAAAGAATGAAAGAGGTGGAGAGAAAGAGAGAGACCAATTT
>NW_015163195.1:64073-72165 GCF_001447785.1 Gekko japonicus | reverse complement strand
CCATATAACCCTACATTTTTCACACTTCCATGCTGGCAGAAGACCAGATGGCCTAGCAAACAAGCAAACAGTCACGTAGGCCATGGGTGGGTTGGAATTTGGGGGGCACATGACTGCGGGTGTGCCCTTCAGAGCTCTGATGTTGTCCCCATGGCAACCCTACAATTGGACTCCCATGTCTACTCCAATTGGCCCCTTGCCAGGGCTACTTTGGAGACTGGGACTGCCCTATATCTGGTCAAACCCTATGGAGAGAACTCTCTCTCTCTTCTGTTCCTGCTATCTCTGCTGCTCTGTGGACATACCCCTGAAATGCTCTTGTCCTGCCATGTGGTCTGTGGGAGAACAAAGGATCCCCTTGGGCCTTAGAGCACATGAAGGCAAGGAGGGGATGTTCCTCCTCAAACCCCCTTGGGGGTACCTGGACTATTCCAATGGACAATATTGAACTCTTGGATGCTAACCTGATGTTGGTAAATATGCTTCTTACTGTTTAGTTAAGGCAAAACTTGCCTAGGCTTGTTATTTTGAAATCCTTCTAGTCTGTGCTATGTTCCCTACTGAATAAACCTTATTCTTGTTTATAAATAGTGTCTGTTTTGATGTGTAACTGAATTCCAAGCTAAATCTTGCAGCCAGAGCCCAGAGCCCAGTTAAGAGTCTGAACCTTGCTCTTGGGCTGGAAAGGGACCTTAGTTAAAAAGGTTCTGGTGGCTATTATCTTGAAATCCAGAGAGCCTTCATCTCTGGGTGATTGAGTAATGTATTGAGCCAGTGTAGAGTTCTTTCCCCCATCCCTGGACTGGCCTGGGGGGCAGAATCTATACACAGACCCACCTGGCAGCTTAGCTCAATGAAAACAAAAGAAAGCCTGCACGCGGACGCACAATGTTTGCAACCAAGCCTCCTCCCCCTCAGACAGCAAACTTCAGCAAATAAACAACACTAGCAGACCCAGGTGGGCACAGGAGAAGCTAGCGGAGAGGATGGAAGGTCAGTAGCCACACCCTCTGCTCTCTGCACTCAGAGGAAGCTCGGGTGAGGACAGGCGCTGTCATGGTCCGCCTGCATCCCATTGCAGGGATTCACAGACAAACTTCATAAGAACATAAGAGAAGCCAATGTTGGATCAGGCTCCTGCGTTCTGATGGTGTTCTCCCCTGCTTTCAGGGGTGTTACAGCAACTGCTTTCAGGATAGCATCCCTGACGTGCCTCTTCAAGAATCTTACTACAATTTCCCCAGGCAGATTATTTTTCTTTATATATCCCGAGTATGATCTGTAAGCCACATCCATATCGTTGAGCAGCAATTCTGCCTTTATTTCTGTTACGAGGGCTAGTAGCTCACTCATCAGTTCTTTAAGATTCTCCCCTCTGTTCTCTGGCACACCCTGGAAGCGCAGGACCATGTTGGCCTTATCCATTTGGACTTGCAGCATTTGATCTTCCAAAGAAGTTTGTTTCTTTTGCACTTTCTTCTTCACTTTCTGCGTAGTTGCAGCCACTTCCTTTACCTTCTCAGCATCTTGCTTCATTATTTGTATTAAGTTGTTTATTTGCATTTGTTGTGCAGTAATACCTTGTGTAACCACAGACATCTGTTCTTTGAAGTTATTCAGCTGTTCCAGTAGAGGGCGCATGTAATCCGCTACAGCCTTTGCCATCTCACTGGTAGTTCCCGGTTTTGGACTCTCCGGTTTCGTTTTCAAAAGTCTTTCTTTGTCCCTCTTCCCAGCCATGGCTGTCGTTTCTCCAAGCTAAAGAGCCCCAAGTGCTTTAACCTTTCTTCAAAGGGAAAGTGTTCCAACCCTTTCATCATTCTAGTTGCCCTTTTCTTCACTTTTTTTAATGGTATAATATCCTTTTTGAATGTTGGTGATTTGCCAGCCTCCTAGGGATGAATCCAAAGAAGCCAGAGGGGCTTACAAGTCTGTTCCTTTTGCAGACATAGTTTATATAAAAAGGTGTAATGTCCTGTTCTATAGAGTTGGGTTGGTGTCTTGAAATGACACCTCACCCCCACAAGATCTAGAGTTCTGGAAGAGAAATGTCTAATTAGTACTCTGCTCATGGTCTGTGGCTGGCTGTTACCAGGAACCTCTCATGTGCACGATAAGCATCTCCACATGTGCACACTCTGACCCAGGTGGCTGCTGATGTTGGGATAACCCCACCCCAATGGACCTGGAAAGAGAGAGAGAGAATGAAGTGTAGTGGGTTAGACGCAAGTAGAAACCACAGAGACGGATGCAGTGATCAGCATGGTTTACTCGTACACAACAAAGACACAGAATACTGGCCGGATGGCCAACTATATATGCACCTGGGGGACACCCCCTAGGTCCCGTTGGTGGGTTTAAATCTCCTGCCTCAGTCCTATTGGTTCCCCCTGCCTCAGTCCTATTGGTTCCCTCAGTCCTATTGGTTCCCCTATTGTTTGTATGTATTCAAGCTCAGGCATATACGCTGGCCCCTGGTGGTGGTCAGCGGACATAACATCCCTCACCCCATAGTTCAGACTAACCTAAGTCACATAGTCCTTTAAGTACGACGGGGCCCGTCATTCCCTAGTGGACCGTCGGGGAGCTGGAACTGGGACCTCCGGGGCCACTTCCGGGGTGCTGGGATGTCCAACCACCTCTGGTGCAGAAGGGACGGCTGGTGGACCCTCCTCAGCAGCCGCCGTGGGGACCGGCTCAAAGTTCTGGTGCTCCTCTGTTGGAAGGTCTTGTGCTGAGGCGTCTTGGGTGCTCCCCTCTGGGTGCTCGGGTACTTGTGTGCTCGGATGCTCTGGGAGCATGTGCCGTTGGAGCTGATCTATGTGTCTCCGGAGGACCTGCCCGCAGTCAGTAGACACGTCGTACATGACGGTGCCCATGGGACGGATGACTCGGCCGGCGATCCATTCTGAGCCCCTTCCGAAATTCCTAACGAAGACGGGGTCCTCTGGTAAGAAGCCGCGAGGTGCTTCCCACTGCTCGGAGGAGTTCCACGTCTTGGGAGCCCAGTCTGGGTGCAGGCGGTCCAGGAGGATCGTTGGTCTCCAGCCCATGAGGAGTTCGGCTGGGCAGTGACCACTTACCAGGTTGGGTGTTGTTCGTTGCGCAAGAAGGAAGTGGGCGATGCGAAATTCCCAGTCCCCCTCCGTCAGGTGCCACGCTCACCCCAAATTGCAATCGGTTGACACGGAATGCCCCCCAGTGGCTCACTATAGTTTGCACCTCAGCAGTCGCCTCATCAGACAGCACCTGCTGGTAAGCCTGGGTGAGATCAAGTTTCCCAAAAATCTCCCCCCCCGTGTCAATATTGCGCGGTGTTAGCCCACAGCAGACCAAACATGGGTGCAATGGTATCCAATAAAGACTGGAGTCTCTCAGGCTTATGTACAAATAATATACAGTTTATTATACAAGCCTCTCACCAAATCTTTACACTGAGTGACGTAATGCTCCGCTGCGCTCGCATTCCAAGAAGGAATGGACAGTACAGTTTGTCACTGAATATATACAACCACTGGCCAATCACAGCCAATGCTGAGTCACTGTGACTCAGTGCTAATTAGCTCTAGCAGTAGCCAGCTAGAACCGGTCAGAGCCAGCTCTCATGACACTTAGAGCTGTCAGCTCCTATCAGTTAGATGCCTATGATCTACAGCATGACTTAACTATACATAGAATACTGACACCCCGGTGGCCAGTACGAGGCTAACCACAGGCACCGGATAGGCATGGTCCTGTAGCACCTTATTCAGCGTGCATTTGTAGTCTGCACAGATGCGGACTGCCCCATTTGGCTTTTCCACCACAACTATGGGGGTCTCCCACGCTGCGTGGGAGACTGGTTCCAGGATGCCCTGAGCTACTAGGTGGTCCAGGTCGATTTTTGGCTTGACCGACAATGGAACCGTCCTGGCACGCATTCGGATGGGGGCCACCTTGGGGTCTAGACGCAGGGACACCGTGGGTCCCGTATAGCGCCACAGAGAGTTATAGAAAATGGCGGGGAATATTCCTCAGAAATCGTGGGCTGCGCTTAGCTGGACTCCCTCGATTGAGATTCCCAGGGGCTTGAACCAGGCGCATAATCAAGTCTAGACGGCCCTTGAATCCATGGTACTGCACTCGGAAACTCCCGACCCCCTTAATCGGCACCCGGTTCCACTGAAAGTCCATGAGCATCACCGGGGATGGGCTCAAGCGGGGTCCCCCCTTAACGTTTGAGCGTGGCCTCAGAAATGATTGAGGCCACGGAGCCAGAGTCTAGTTCCATAAGGCATGGGGCCCCCTCGATTTTTACACTAACTTGTATTTTGGGGGTGACCGATTGACCAGGAAGTTTCAGTTCCGCTGCATGCGTGAGGTGATAGAGGTCCTCCAATGCAACGTCATCCTCAAAATGGACGTCTGCTTTGTGGCGCGGTGGCTGGGCCCGGCTAGTTCCCTTCGAGCGGCAGACCCGGGTGATGTGGCCTGTGCAGCTGCAGTTGTGACACGTGGCATCTTGGAAACTGCATGTTCTCCTCTCGTGTTTTTTGCTGCAACTGGCACACTCCTGGGCTAATGAGCTGGGTTGCTTGCATGCGGAGCTCGCGTGCGGTGCTAGCGTGTGGTGTGGAGCTTGCGCATGGTGAACCTCCGCTCCTTCGGGGTCATCAGACAGGTTGAGGGCAGCTTTGTGTGTGGTGGTGGTGGTGGTTGGGTGAGACCTCTCCCATGTGGTAGCTGTGGCGATGGCCGACATTAGTGTGACTGCCTCACCCTCCATGATGTGCCTCTGTAACTTCTCTTCCCGGAGACCAGTGATGAAACGGTCCCAGAGGGCCATATCCAAGTACGTTCCGAATTTGCACTCAGATGCCAGGCGGCGGAGCTCTGCGAGGAACTCTACTGCGGTTTCACGGCCTAGCTGATTTCGCTGATGGAACACCACGTGGCACGTCATCTCCGACGGCTTGGGTGTGCAGTGGTTCTGTACTGCCGTGATGATCTCATCGAAGGTGCAGTCATCTATTTTCTTGGGGGAGAGGAGGTACTGGGCCAGCTCTACGATGACGGGGCTGCAGGACCCGAGTAGGAGACCCTTCTTCCTGGCCTCGTTGGTCACCTGGTAAAATATCAGGACTGACTTCAAGCCGGTGACCGAGGCTCCCCATTGATGTGGATGGGCTGTATCGAATGGCGGTATCAGCCCTGATCCTGAAGCAATGGCCACTGTGCTGATTGGTTGCGGCTGCGGCTGGAAAGCGGCTCGCTCACCCTCGTTGCTCCTTGATCAGAGGAGCGTAGGTCACGGTGCATTGTCTTCCATCGTGGAGCCCCGTCAGCTCAGCTGGAATGCTTAGCGGGATCCCATCCTCGTCGCCATTGAAGTGTAGTGGGTTAGACGCATGTAGAAACCACAGAGATGGATGCAGTGATCAGCATGGTTTACTCGTACACAACAAAGACACAGAATACTGGCTGGATGGCCAACTATATACACCCCTGGGGGACACCCCCTAGGTCCTGTTGGTGGGTTCAAATCTCCCGCCACGATCCTATTGGTTCCCCAGTGGAGGGACTAGGATCCTAGTCCCTATTGTTTGTATGTATTCAAGATCAGGCGTATACGCTGGCCCCTGGTGGCAATCAGCAGACATAACACAGAAAGACCTCTAGCAAGTACAAGTAAACTTTATTGACTAACGAGGGGACAGAAAAGGCAAGAAAATAGAAGCATTTAATAGCCATGGCAGTTCAATTTCAACCACTAAATGCGAATCAGATCCTAGTGAGATGTTTAGAACTGGGCATTCAGCAAAGGACATGAAGTCTGGGCCCTCACTTAAGGGAATATGAGAGCTTTTCTTATTTCATTCCCCCTTTCTTTTTATTCTTACGCCTTTGTCATTTTCTTAATTCCTGGCTTTCATTTCAGCTCAGCTACTGACTTGGTGTGTTCCCGACTGCTTCAATATGTCCTGCTATAGCAATATGAGAGAACAGTGAACACCAGAGATTTCAAAATTCTGGAGCCAGTAGCTCTCCAGGGGAGCAACACTGACAAATACCACAGAATGCCCTAATTTCTAGTGTGGTGACATATAGCCTTGCTCTGGCTTTCTAGAACTTTCTTCAGGGCCCCCTTCACCTCCTTGTTGCGGAGGCTGTAGATGAGGGGGTTCAACATCGGGGGGCTTATGCAGAACATGATGGAGACCAGGGTGTCAATCTCCAAGGAGTACCCGGTGCTTGGTCTATTGTAGTTCAGTAGCCCATTTCCGTAGTAAACGGTGACAACAGTTAGGTGAGAAGCACAAGTGGAAAAAGCTTTGCGCTTGCCGGTTGTGGAACGGATCTTCAAGATGGAGGACAGGATGAAGGCGTAGGAGAGGATCGTGAACAGGAAGGGGGCCACGCCCACAAAAAGGCTGGCAATACCTAACACCATTTCTATGGCCTGTGTATCGCTGCAAGAAATCTTCATCAGTGCGGGGAGATCACAGAAGACGTGATGAATCTGGTTGACTCCACAAAATAGCAACTTGGAGCTGAGAGCTGTATGGAGAGCAGAGTCTAAGAAGCCCCAGACCCAGGTGGAAAAGGCTAAAATGGCACACACCTTGGTGCTCATGAGCAGGGAGTAATGCAAAGGCTTGCAGATGGCAACATAGCGGTCATAGGCCATGATACCCAGCAATGCAGCCTCTGTCCCTGTGAAAGACATCAAGAAGAACATCTGGGCCATGCACTGGTTGTACGTGATGGTCGGAAAAAATTACGAAATGTAAGATTAAGAAGGAACCGGAAATATTCCTTCTGGGACTAAAAATGGAAGAAGTCAATATTGCGAAACGGACTTTAATGTGGTATATGATTACAACTGCCAGAATGATATACGCTCGATTTTGGAAGCAAGAAAGAACTCCCAATATTTGGGAGTGGTTAAAAAAGTTATTTTTTATGGTTGAAATGGATAAAATGACAAGAAAGCTTAAAAATCAAGAAGCTGAAGAATTTTTTGCAGATTGGAAAGACTTTAAAGATTATTTGGAGAAATATTGGGATGTAAAAAACAATTTATTTTGCTTTGACAACTATTAAAGTGGGAAGGACATTTTAATTTAAACATACTTAGATCAACAGAAAAAAAAATACGTTACCTGAGAGAACTATATATTAAAGAATTGGGAAAAGAGAAAAAAATTGAGAATGTATTAGAAGTTTGAGCACTGTGGGAGGTCAGAGAAGGGGGGGGGATTGGAACAAAAGGATATGTGATAGTTTGTTATATGATGTTTGATCTTACTTATCCTAATAAAAATTGTTGTTGTTTTTTTTAAAAAAAGATCATCCTGTCCTCTGTCTCATCTACCACGTATCCGGTGACGCAACACTTCTAAACCACCCCAAATCACACCACCACCTGGAGGAATTGTCCTCCATCCTTCACAATATAGTCAGGCATGCCCCAAGGCACCCTCCCTGGCTCTCCCACAAGGTCTCCCCACAGTCTGCTTTCCCCTTCGACTCCTTCCTTAGATGCATTTATTCATTCTGCTGTTTCAGGCCCTAGGTTTCCATGACCCTGTCCTTAGCTACTTCTTTTCTTACCTGCAAATTCTTCTTTTTCCCCCTGGTCCATCGGGGTGGGTGGGGAGAAGTGTGTCCTTTCCCCTTTTCTTATGGTATCTCACTACCTTATAATCTAAACACACTTGTCCTTGGGTGACTTCGACCACTCCCACGGTGTTCCTTCATCACCACCTTCACACGGATGACACCCGGCTCTGACTCTGAGCTTTCTCCCTCCTTCCAGCCCTGCCTCTCCCGTTGTCAGTCTGAGATTTCCACTTGGATGTCTGTGCTGCCATTGCGGCTCTCAGTATATTTCCCGGACTCGACCTTCTCTTTCTTCCCAAGCCCTCCTCTCTACCTCATATACACCACCAGGGTCGCCCACCTCCCCACAGAACAGCCATGGAGCCTCAGCTTCAGACAAGACTCTTTTTGCTCTTTTTCTCCTCATTTAGTGTCTCCAAGTAACGCTTCTTTATTCGCACCTGCTGTTACTCATGCCTGGAAATCTCTTCCGCAATACTGGTATGCCTCC
>NW_015163195.1:57751-59807 GCF_001447785.1 Gekko japonicus | reverse complement strand
CGGTCATGCCGTTCCACTGAGGGCAAGACATACGGAAGTATGGCTTCTGTTCAAAGCTCCCAAGTTTAATTTCTTTAAAAGAGAAGTATGCTGTTTAAGAATGGTGGCAACCTGATGATAAGAAGAAGAAGAAGAAGAAGAAGAAGAAGAAGAAGAAGAAGAAGAAGAAGAAGAGGAAGAAGAAGAAGAAGAAGAAGAAGAAGAAGAAGAGGAGGAGGAGGAGGAGGAGGAGATTGGATTTATAGTCCGCCCTTCACTCAGAGTCTCAGAGCTGCTTATAAACTCCTTTCCCTTCCCCTCCCCACAACAGACACCCGATGAGGTAGGCGGGGGTGAGAGAGCTCTGAGAGAAACTGCCCTTTCAAAGACAGCTCTGACAGAGTTATGGCTTGCCTAAGGTCATTCAGCAGCTACAAGAAGAAGAAGAAGAAGAAGAGAAGAGATTGGATTTATACCCCGCCCTTCACTTGGCGTCTCAGAGCGGCTTACAAACTCCTTTCCCTTCCCCTCCCCACAACAGACACCCTGTGAGGTGGGTGGGACTGAGAGAACTCTGATACAAACTGCTCTTTTTCAAGGACAGCTGTGCCATAGCTTGTGACTGACCCAAGGTCACATCAGCAGGTGCAAGTGGAGGAGTGGGGAATCAAACCCGGTTCTCCCAGATTAGAGTCCGCGCACTTAACCACTACACCAAACTGAGTCTCAAAGCATCTTACAATTTGCCATCCCTTCCTCTCCCCTCAACAGGCACTATGTGAGGCAGGTGGGGCTGAGAGAGTTCTGAGAGAACTCGACTGGCCCATCAGGCTTCATGTGGAGGAGGAGTGAGGAATCAGACCCGATTCTCCAGATTAGAGTCTGCCGTCCCTAACCACCACACCACACTGGCTCTCAGGACAAAAGCCAAGAAAGTGCTCAGTAGCTGAGAATCGACCTGCAGTAGACCTCCCTAAATCCTGTCAAAGCCTAAACTAGGTTTGTGACTGATGGTGTCCAAGGGGGCAAAGATAGAAAGTGAAGGGAATAGGCAGTAATGAAAATAGCAGAGTGGAGAAATGCAGGCACCAGAAGGCGTGTTCTTCCACAGGGTGGGACCAACCCAGGTGCACAGCAGAATGACAAGAATGGAAGAGCCAGAAGATCTAATCAAACCGATTTTGTGCTTTGATCAGGCTGATTACGATCTGCATTGTCCCTTTGCATCCTTTACACGCCTTCTTCGTGACACCCCTCCCGCCTTCTGACTAGGATAAAAGCACTCAGAGATCTCCATTTCTCATGTCTGACGATGGCATCTTTGACTCTCCAAAGCGCATGCCCTGAAACTCTTCTTGGTCTCTAAGGTGGAAGAAGAAGACAAAGAAGAGGAGGAGGAGGAGGAGATTGGATTTATACCCCACCCTTCACTTGGAGTCTCAGAAAGGCTTACAAACTCCTTTCCCTTCCCCTCCCCACAACAGACACCCTGTGAGCAAGATTCCCTCTAAGCTGCGGAGTCCTGTGAGCAAAAATCCTACTTTTTGAGCAACCGGCATTAAAGTGGTGAGCCGGTGATTTGACTGCTGCAGAAATTAGTTTGCTCTGGAGCCATCCTTCCTGAGCTAAGGTAAAAAGCTGTGAGCCGGAGGCTGAAAAACTGTGAGCCAGCTCACCCTAACTCAGCTTAGAGGGAACACTGCCTGTGAGGTAGGTGGGGCTGAGAGAGCTCTGACAGAAACGGCTCTTTTTCAAGAACTGCTCTGAGAGAATTTGTAACTGACCCAAGGTCACACGAGCAGTTGCATGTGGAGGAGTGGTTAAGGGCGCGGACTCTAATCTGGGAGAACCGGGTTTGATTCCCCACTCCTCCACTTGCACCTACTGATGTGACCTTGGGTCAGTCGCAAGCTCTGGCACAGCTGTCCTTGAAAAGAGCAGTTTGTTGTTAGAGTTCTCTCAGCCCCACCCACCTCACAGGGTGTCTGTTGTGGGGAGGGGAAGGGAAAGGAGTTTGTAAGCCGCTCTGAGACTCCAAGTGAAGGGCGGGGTATAAAGCCAATCTCTTCTTCTTCTT
>NW_015163195.1:44306-57164 GCF_001447785.1 Gekko japonicus | reverse complement strand
GGACCAAGAAGACAGAGCATCACTTGCCCCAGAGCCCCTAGCTATACCTTGTGGCTAATAGCCACTGATGGACCTCTGCTCCATATGCTTATCTAATTCCCTTTTGAAGCCGTCCATGCTTGTAGCACCCACCACTTCCTGTGGCAGTGAATTCCATGTGTTAATCACTCTTTGGGTGAAGAAGTACTTCCTTTTATCTGTTCTAACCCGACCGCTCTGCAGTTTCATGGAGTGCCCACGAGTTCTTGTATTGTGAGAAAGGGAGAAAAGTACCTCTTTCTTTACCTGCTCTTTCCCATGCATAATCTTATAAACCTCGATCATGTCACTTTGGAAGGTCTCTTTCCATCTTCGATGTGAAGAGCATGTCCCTGTAACCAGTTCGTACAAGACGGTTTGTATAAGACCTGGATTGGAAGTGAGAATGCTTTACTTGGCCTGGGGGCCATGGGGATGAACCTCAGATGGAAACCCACTGGGAATGGTGTGTAATTGCTGGAACTTTTGAGAATTGGTGGCTCACCTGGGGCTTTTTAGCAGACTCAGAGAAGCCATACACAATGGGTATTGCCTCATCGTGTCAGGGGATACACAGCTTGTATCCAAAGAGGAGTCCAGAACATGTGAAGCATAGCCTAGCCTGATGGCTTTGGGGAAACAACATTGTGTTGTAAACTTACTCCCAGGGAGTTCTGCCTTACTTGAAATCTTTTTTTTAATGTGTGTGATATACATTTGTTTTATTAAACATACCCCACAGACATACAGACAAACACTAACATTACTAAACACAAACATAAAATGGGACCATCCCTTCATACTTTGGGTAAAGAATTTGTTATCCATATATCTAAAATCATAAAACTTATCTCTATACCATATGATACTGTCCAAACTTTGCACAATATTTAATATAATGTTCTTATTAACCTTTATTTTGGTTATGACACGTTTCAATACCTCAGTTCTTCAAACCAGTGATAAAGTCTTGACCTTGTTTGTTCAAATTTGTCCTCTCTGTGTCCTTTCAAGGTTAAAGTTATTTTATCCATTTCAGCAACTTCCAGTAATTTGTTTATTAGTTACTTGAAATCTTCTTCCCAGTTCAGTCTGCAAACTCGTGTGCTCCCAAGAACTGAGACCAGCAATCTGACCCTCTCTCAGGCTGTCTGAGGACTATTCCTGCATCTTTGTGTCTTCAACTGCGTATCGCAAGATTCCAGATGCAACCCTGCCTTGTCTATCACACCTTGCTTTCCAATCAGGTTCTGATCCATTGTTGGTCTAATCCTGTTGTTCTGATCCTCCCTAACAAATCGGGAGAGAGTTCTACAGAAATGGTTCCACTACAAGGACAGTTCCCATGAACTTATCTATTTGCTGAGGGAGGGTCATGCAACAAGGCTTCCTGATGCGAACACACGTGAAACTGCTGTGTACTGATTCGGACCCTTGGTCCATCAAGGCCAGCACTGTCTAGTTCAGGGGTGTCAAACTCATTTGTAATAAGGGCCAGATCTGCCATAAATGGGACTTTGTCAGGCCAGGCCATATTTGTCATAAAATGTAATACTAGGTATTGGAGATAAAAGGACACAGACACATTTTAGGAAGGATGTTGACAAGCTCGAGCGTGTCCAGAAGAGGGCAACCAGGATGATGAGAGGGTTGGAATCCAAGTCTTGTGAGGAAAGGCTGAAAGAGTTGGGTCTGTTTAGCCTGGGAAAGAGAAGGCTTAGAGGGGACACGATTGTGGTCTTCAGGTATTTGAAGGGCTGTCATGTAGAAGATGGAGCAGATCTAGTCTCTCTTGCTCCGGATTGCAAGACTGGATCTAATGGGTGGAAATTACAAGGGAGTCGTTACTGGCTAAATATCAGGAGAGACTTCCTAACTGTTAGAGTGGTTGAGGAGTGGAACAGTCTGCCTCGGGAGGGGGTGGATGCTCCTTCGCTGGATGTTTTCAAGCGGAGGCTGGACGAACCTCTATCGGGTACGTTGTAGGTATGTAGGGGATGGACTAGATGACCTGCAAGGTCCCTTCCAACTCTAACATTCTATGATTGAAAGAGAGAGAGAGAGAGAGAGAGAGAGAGAGAGAGAGAGAGAGAGAGAGAGAGAATCTTTTCTCCCACACCCATAACACTAGACTTTGGGAAGCTGATGGGCAGCAGATTCACATGAAGCTGCCTTATACTGAGTCAGATAAATCAGCTCTCCAGGGTCACAGGCAGAGGTTTTTCACATCAGCTGCTGCCTGGCCCTTTTTAACTGGAGATGCTGCCAGGGACTGATCCTGGGACCTTCTGCATGCCAAGCAGAGGCTCTACCATTTTCCCATGGCCCTTGAACAAAATGAAATACAGGATGGACAAAAGGAAATATTTCTTTACTCAAGTAATTACAATGTGGAATATTAGATTCAGGTTGGTAGCTGTGTTGGTCTGAAGAAGTAGAACAAAGTATGAGTCCATTGCAACCGTTAAGACAAGCACATTTTTATTCACGATATGAGCTTTCATGTGCACGCACGCTTCCTCAGATACGAAATGGAATTTACCAGTCCATACATATAGGCAGACTGTGACAACAGCCATGAAATTAAAGGACGCCTGATCCTTGGGAGGAAAGCGATGGCGAACCTAAACAGCATGATGAAAAGTAGAGACATCACCCTGCCAACAAAAGTCCGCATGGTCATAGCAATGGTATTCCCAGTAGTCATGTATGGCTGCGAGAGTTGGACTATAAGGAAGGCCGAGCGCAGAAGAATAGATTCTTTTGAACTATGGTGCTGGAGAAGACTCTTGAGAGTCCCTTGGACTGCAAAAAGATCAAATCAGTCAATCCTAAAAGAAATCAACCCTGACTGTTCCCTGGAAGGCCAGATCCTGAAGTTGAAGCTCAAATACTTTGGCCACCAAATGAGAAGGGAGCACTCACTGGAGAAGACCCTGATGCTGGGAAAGATTGAAGGTCAAAGAAGACGGGGACGGCAAAGGATGAGATGGTTACACAGTGTCATAGATGCAACGAACATGAAGTTGAGCAAACTCCAGAGGACGGCGGAAGACCAGAAGGCCTGGCGTGATCTGGTCCATGGGGTTGCAAAGAGTCGGACTCGACTGTGTGACTGAACAACAACAACATATAGGCAAAGGTTGAGCAGCAAATTAGCATACAACATTAACACATGGAATTCACTGCCACAGGAGGTGGCGGCGGCTACAAGCATGGGCAGCTTCAAGAGGGAATTAGATAAGCATATGGAACAGAAGTCCATCAGGGGCTATTAGCCACAAGGTATAGATGGGAACTCTCGGTCTGGGGCAAATGATGCACTGTACTCTTGGTGCTTGGGTGGGGGCAAGAGTGGGAGGGCTTCTAGTGTCCTGGCCCCACTGCTGGACCTCCTGCTGGCCCCTGGTATTTTTAGCCCCTGTGTGAGACAGAGTGTTGGACTGGATGGGCCATTGGCCTGATCCCACATTGGCTTCTCTTATGTTCTTATGTTCTTATTATAAAAATATTTATCAGATTCAGGAATAATAAGCTTGGTTTATATGGCTACCATTTAACATTGTGGAATGTTTTTCCCCACCCTCCACTGTTGCTCCTGCTGGACCAAAGAGCAACGGGGGCAGGAGCTGGGTGCCATGGTGGGCAATCTGGGCAGACTACTCCACACTCTTTGATGCTTTCCCTTTGATGTGTAGAGTGCTACCCTCCGGAAATTTTCCTTCCTTCCGGCCACCCTCTTTCTCTCCATCTTGCTACCATGCGACCAAGAGATGGCTTCTTGCAACTCTACCCATTCCAGCAGGGGTCATTTCGTAGAAAAAGAGGTGCAGGAGCTCATTAGCATAATTCATTAGCATTACTCATTTGCATATGCCACACCCCCTGACATCACCGGAAGTGTGTCAGAAGGCAACACCCACCACTCAGGCTCCACTGGACTGTTTTGAATTGCTAGCTATTGGGGGGGGGGAACGTGCAGATCTGTCCTCGCAGAGGAGGGAGAGCTGGTACCTGAATAAAACTTTGTCTTAAAGGTCCCACTGGACTGTTTTGGATTGCTAGCTATTGGGGGGGACGTGACGTGCAGATCTGTCCTCGCAGAGGAGGGAGACCTTGTACCTGAATAAAACTTGGCCTTAAAGGTGCCACTGGACTGTCTTGGACCGGGGGGGGGGGGGCTCTGCAACTTACCTGGCTGCTTCTTGCTCTGACTGAGGGCTGCTGGGAGCAGGGGGTGGGGCTTGTTGCATGTGCCCGCCCCCTGGGCTCTTTACTGCCGGAGCTCCGCTCCTGTGCGCTCCTGCAGGAAATGACCCCTGCATTCTAGCAAGTTAGACAAGATATCCTATCTAGGATGGGGTTCCTTACAATAATTAACAGACTTGTATTGGTTTGCTGAGATATAAAGGTTCTGCGTGTAACTTTATTCTCTACAGCAGCACACACACACGCACCAGGTAATTTCGCTGCGCCAGGTGCCTTGAGTTCTCTGCTAAGGCGATATTTCATCGAGTATGAAGGGCTTAATCACTCTTTGAATCCAGTTCTCCATCCAGCTCTTGGATCTGAGCTTGGAAAGACCTGGGGCTTCAGAGACATTCTTGCAAAACTAGCGCGAATGTGGTCCTCAAGGCCAGCTATGTTCACAGTCTGTATTCTGGACCAGCTGAAGTTTCGGCACCACTTTGAGGGGATGCCCCAAACAAAACTCAATACAGAAATTAATCCCGAAGGGTACCAGGGCACAGCAGCAGGCACAAGGTCATCTCCATCCCACAGGATGCAGATGGGAAAGCGGAAGCTTTGTAAACAATTAGAAACCATAGTTATTTTTGATCTGTGACCAAACAACTTCTATACATTCTATAAGGGAAGGCAGAATACATCTGTCTATAGAAATGGGTATTGGGCAAACACGACACCTCTCCCCACAGGCCTCTTGTTTAGGAGTTGGACTTTTCGAAAATAAATGTTTCGTTTGTGCTCAGCTCAGTGTCTCGGCGATCTGTCAGCTAAAGCTGCCATGAGTGTGGTGTGTGTTTCCCTTTCATGTGCATTCTTTCCCTTGTGCTTAATTGCCTCTTCGCTGCAACGCATATCTCTCAAGGCCACTGGGGGAGTTGCTGTGTCTTTGCACAGAATGAGTCGTGGGAAGCTTCTTACCTGTTTTGCTTTAGCAGCCGTTAGTTCTCAGCCTAATGCCCGCGCGTGGGAACCCCTGTAATTGGGTACTACGTGGGTGTGTGTGTGTATACAAATGCCCTATAACCTATTATGCACATAGATCGCCCGCCATTCCTAACAGTGTTCATGTTACTGCATCTATAAGCATTTCAATAAAAGTAAAACCTTCCTGGAAGCGTCTACTTCGTTGTTTTGCCGTGGGTCCTGACACGATCACAGCTTTAAAATGGCGGGGGAACCAGGTCCCAGCCTGGGCATCCGGTAGAGTGGGAAAGGATACGATAAACGGCACCTTCCTGAGTCTGCAGGGAGTCCTGCTCTCCAGGGAGGCCCTCGGAAGATTCTCAGTCTGCCTAGAACAGAATGTCCTGTGGGACCTATTCTGCCCCAGGTGACAGTGTGTACCCTGTGCCACTTCTTCCTGAGAGAGTTTGGTGTGTGTCGGGTGGCTGCAGCAGAAGACAAGCGTTTCGGGGGCCCTTAAAGACTAACGAAATCTTATTACACCAGCAGGGACATCCGACTTGCCTCAACCCTGCCTGGTAGAATGAGCTCCCGTGTGAGATCAGGGCCCTGCAGGATTTATGACAATTCCGCAGGGCCTGCAAGACGGAGGTCTTCTGCTGGGTTTTTGGTTGAGGCAGTGGACTTTCTCCCCCCCCCTTGGGCCCCCTCCATCTGTAGCCCCTCCATCTGTAACCTGGGTCTATCTGAAGCTCTGGGTCCTTGGGATCCTAAATTTAAAGATCTTTATAACAGAAAACTGACTTTAACATTATCAACCACTGAAGCATCTGTCTTTTATTAGAGTGGTATGGCACCTGCGACATGTGTTGTTATGTCACATCTTTTATATTGTGTTTTAAAATAGTTTTAACTGTATTGCACTTTTACTGTTGGAGCTCGCCCTGAGCCTGTCAAGGGGAGGGTGAGATACAAATCCAATAAATAAATAGATAAATAAATAGATAAATATTTCATCTCCCTCTACTGAGGGATGCTTGGAATTGGGCATTTGGCAAATGATATATCCACTGTGTTCTCCATCACGCCCATATTCTTCTTTCATTCTTTTACTCCTTCACCTTCCATATTCTCCTAATTCTCAATTTTAGCTTATTGTATTGTGTGTGCTACTCATGTTTCCGTACCCCGTTTCATTTGTTTCACTTCACCTGTTGAATCTGAATCTTACTTACTCCCTCAATAATGTCCACTACAGCAAAACAACAACAACATAGTCCACGCTGTTCCATAGCCAGTAGCACTAAAGGGAACAGAAGAAGAGGAGGAGGAGGAGGGGAGATTGGATTTATATCCCACCCTTCACTCGGAGTCTCAGAGCGGCTGACAAACTCCTTTCCCTCCCCCTCCCCACAACAGACACCCTGTGAGGTAGGCGGGGCTGAGAGAGCTCTTTTGAGAACTGCTCTTTCAAGAACAGCTCTTATCAGAACTATGGCTTGCCCAAGATCATCCAGCAGGTACAAGTGGAGGAGTGGGGAATCAAACCCGGTTCTCCCAGATTAGAGTCGGCGCACTTAACCACAACACCAAACTGGCACAAAAACCAGCTGAGAGAAACTGGATCCACTACAAAACATCTGGGTGCCCTAATTTATAGTGTGGTGATGTTTCAACTTTCCCTGGCTTTCTAGAACCTTCCTGAAGGCCCCTTTCACGTCCTTGTTCCGGAGGCTGTAGATGAGGGGGTTGAGCACTGGGGTGATGATGCAGTACATGGTGGAGACTAGGGTGTCAGTCTCTAAGGAATAACCAGCACTTGGACGGTTATAGTTAAGTGAGCCATTTCCAAAATAAAGTATGACGACAATGATGTGAGACGCACAGGTGGAAAAGGCTTTGCGCTTGCCAGTGGTGGAACGGATCTTCAAGATGGAGGACAGGATGAAGACGTAGGAGAGGATGATGGTGAAGAAGGGTCCCCCACCCACAAACAGGCTTGCTACGTGGGATGCAACTTCATTGACGTGTGCATCATTGCAAGCAATTTTCATCAGCGGGGGCAGATCACAGTAGATGTGGTGAATCTGGTTGGCTCCACAGAAGTATAACCTGGAGCTGAGAGCTGTGTGGAGAGCAGAGTGTAGGGCGCCCCAGACCCAGGTGGCAAAGGCTAAAACGGCGCACACCTTGGTGTTCATGAGGCTGGAGTAATGCAAAGGTTTGCAGATGGCGGCATAGCGATCGTAGGCCATGACGGCCAGCAACGCAGCCTCTGTCCCCGTGAAAGAGATCAGGAAGAACATCTGGGCCATGCACTGGTTGTAGGAGATGGTCTGTCGCTGGCGCAAGAAGTTCACCAGGATCTTGGGGACTGTGACAGAGGAGAGACAAATATCTACGAAAGAGAGATGGCTGAGGAAATAATACATGGGCGTATGAAGGCTGGAATCCAGTTGAATCAGAGAAAATATCATGAGGTTGCCCAGCACGGTGACCAAGTAAATGGCTAGGAATGGCAGGAAGAGGTAGATGTGGCTGTTCGGAATGCCGGAGAAACCCAGGAAGACAAATTCCACCACTCGTGTCTGATTCCTCACTCCCATTGAGACTTCAGGACTCACCTGTAAGGAGAGAAACAAAAACAGCTGCGAGAAGACACCTTGGCATGGCAAGCGTATTTGGGGTGCCTCCAGGCAGCTTGAAGCTCATTGTAGTCAATCAGGGCTCCTTTTGTAGCAGGAACTCCTTTGCATATCAGGCGACATGCCCCTAAAGTAGCCAACCCTCCAAGAGCTTACAGTAGCCCCTGTAAGAAGAGCTCTGTAAGCTCTTGGAGGATTGGCTACATTAGGGGTGTGTCACCTGATATGCAAAGGGGTTCCTGCCACAAAAGGAGCCCTAGGAGTCATGGGAAATAAGTGGGTTTCTTGGAATAGTGCCCCACATGGATATCGGATGTGTTGTGGCCAAGAAGCCATTCCAGACGGGACTATTAAAGAGACTAATTTACTAACAATGCCTTGCTGGACTGCGAAGTGGGTGCTGGGGCAACGGACAGAGCTGTGGTCCCAAGTGGAGTGCCCCGGACTGGACAATGGACAGTACACCATGGCCAGGGAAGCCTGGTGCCAGAGGTACACGCCGAGCCAGATCTGGACCCCAGACTGCAGAAGACTTCTGCCCATGCTCCACTGTATCTGTACCAGTGTTCCCTCTAAGCTGAGTTAGTGTGAGCTAGCTCACAGTTTTTTAGCCTCCGGCTCACACATTTTTGTCTTCGCTCAGGAAGGATGGGGCTCCAGAGCTAACTAATTTATGCAGCAGCTAAATCGCTTGCTCACAATTTTAATGCCAGTAGCTCAAAAAGTAGGATTTTTGCTCACAAGACTCCACAGCTTAGAGGGAGCATTGATCTGCACAGGTTCTGTGATGCAGACCAGAAGCCCCGGTCCTCATGAACACAGAAGCAACAGCAGACCAGAGAGGAGCCATTTTCTGGAATAGTGATACAGAGAATGGATAACAGTTAAGATAGCCCAACAATAAGACCCAAAGGGCACTCTCAAATAGCGCTGAACAATAATCAAGTGCAATATATTGTACAAAAGGAATATCAAAATTAACAAAGTGGAAAATGTGAATAATTCATCATTGTTAACCATGTTCTCCGGAAGGCTAGCGACCATTTCACCTGCCCGTGCAAAACACACTGAATAGATATGACTTCTAGAGTCTGAATCTTTTAGAGATGAGTATGGTGCGAGACATCTGTTGAAGATATATGAATAACAAGACACAGTGTTGTTCAGGGGAAGTCCCAATGAAATGGTATAGTATTCCGGAGAACATCGTTAACAACTATGAACTATTCACATTTTCCATTTTGTTAATATTGATTTTTTTTTGTACAATATATCGCACTTGATTATTGTTCAGCGCTATTTTACAGTGTCCTTTGGGTCAATGTTTTGGAAGAGGCCAGGTGTACAGACGCCATGAAGGGATCGCCTCTCCAGCATGCAGCACATTCCTCCCCCCCCCCAGTCATCCTCAAACAAAGACCGTAGCCCAGCTAGAGACAAAAGAAGCAATTAAGCCTTCCTGCCACCGATCTAGAGAATGCTCCTGACAAGCACTGAGCCATTAAAGAAGAGAAGAAGAAGAGATTGGATTTATATTCCGCCCTTCACTACCCAAAGGTGTCTCAGAGTGGCTTACAAACTCCTTTCCCTTCCCCTCCCCACAACAGACACCCTGTGAGGTGGGTGGGGCTGAGAGAGCTCTTGACAGAGACTGCTCTTTTTTCAAGGACAGCTCTTATCAGAATTGTGGCTTGCCCAAGGTCATCCAGCCAGGTGCAAGAGGAGGAGTGGGGAATCAAACTCGGTTCTCTCTCCCAGATTAGAGTCCACGCACTTAACCACTGATTGCACCCTCCTTCCAACTGTCGTTTCTTTTGTCTTATCCATCCTTAGGTATTGTTTGTTTTTCCCCCTAACATTTTCCCTAACATTTCCTAGGAAACAGTGACTGCCCGGCTCTTGCCTCACGCCGCAAATTGGCTACTTAAGGGGATGAAGAAGAAGAGAAGAGATTGGATTTATACCCCACCCTTCACTTGGAGTCCCAGAGCGGCTTACAGACTCCTTTCCCTTCCCCTCCCCGCCACAGACACCCTGATAAAAGGACAGTGGGGCTGAGAGAACTCTGACACAAACTTTCATATTAGCAATCTTTTTTGGCGTCATATACCATCTGTACATCATCTTATAGCAATTTTCTTTCAAATTAGTACATGTTGATATTTTCATTGCATTTTTCCATAAAAACTCCCATGAGGACATAGATATTTGTAAATAATAAGTGTAAATAATAAATAAATATTTCTGGCTTCTCTTATGTCCTTATGTCTGGGACAAGGGATGCTCTGTATTCTTGGTGCTTCTTGGGGGGGCAACAGTGGGAGGGCTTCTGGTGTCCTGGCCCCACTGCTGGACCTCTTGATGGCACCTGGTGTTTTTGGCCACTGTGTGACACCGAGTGTTGGACTAGATGGGCCATTGGCCTGATCCAACATTGGCTTCTCTTATGTTCTTATGACTGGCCCAAGTTCTCCCACAAAACTCCATGTCTGAGTACCTGGATGCAAGTGTCCCAGAACTGGCTCTGACCTCCGGCCACCACATAGCACGGGCCCTCTCATTAGGTCTTCAGCACCACCTACCCCCGAGGACGCCCACCAGGAGCTTGGAGCGTCCTCTCTCCCTCCAGTCCTTCCCCTCGAACTGCCTGTCTGGGATGTCCTCTCGACTGCCTCCTTGCCATCTCAGGCTTAATGCATCTATTACAGACTGTATTTTTCCTTTGTCTTCCCAAGCTCTCCTCTCTGTGTGTATTCTGTATGCGTGACCATAAAAAAGACATGGATTACTCACCTAATTATTATTTATTTATTGACACAGGAAGCATGTATTGATATAAAATACAGAATGAAGGCGATGCAATGGGCATGCAGACTGATTGAACAATCCCCCTAAATACTAATATCTCAATTTTCAATCCACTCAATCGCAGCTGGGGAGAGTTCAAAGAGCTCCGCCACATCTCCCTGGAAAGCACAATGCTCACATTCCTGTGCCAGATGGAAAATGGTTCGGCGGACGGCACCACGATGACATTTGGGTCCTGGTGTTTTGCCCCATCTTAGCCATCTTCCATACTTTACGTGGCCAGTCAAATCCCCTCTGTGCCTGCTTCTCCCTCTCCTTCCTTCTGTCAAATTCCCTTTCTTATCTTCCCCCTATTGATATTTTGCCTGCAATGTCCTTGGAACAGGATTCACTGGTAGGGCGTTTTGCTTACTTTACTTTGGAAAGCAGAACTGGCACTACAAGCAAATGATAGCATTGTATTGTTGTTCTTTTATTGAGGCATTACCTTGGTTGCCTTAATTTGAGCTGCCCAAGTGGCAAAAACACAAACTGTCCTCCTTTGTTCACGGTATATTTTATTATCTTAGAGGAAACATTGGTGGTCTCCAGTGTTGTCTCCAAGCCGAGTTAGTGTGAGCTAGCTCATAGGGTTTTTTTAGCCTCTGGCTCACACATTTTCATCTCGGCTCGCGAAGGGTGGCTCCAGAGCACACTAATTGATGCAGTAGCCAAATTGCTCACTCACAACTTTAATGCCCGTAGCTCACAAAGTGGAATTTTTGGCTCACAGACTCCAACTCTTGGGGAAGGTGGGAGAGAAAGGGAGGGGGAAGGAGGGTGCATTGGTGGCCTCCCTTCCATTCTACGGAACAGTTCTTAAATCTGAACAAACCGTAGCTCAGTCAGGCTCACCTGAAGTGGCTTCCACCACCTCTTTTTCTGCCATCATGTTGAGGGGGGGATTGCACGGCACCTGGAAATATGCTGGCCCCAAAAAGCTGCTCACCTTTGCACATGGATGACACAAGTCAAGGTCGGCTTCCTCCTCCTCCTCCTCCTCCTCCTGGCTTTCGGTTCCTGTTCATCCTGTTTGTGAGATGAGAGCAGTTTGTCCCAAAGTCTTCATGATGTGGCTGCATGGTAGCCCCAAGACGTGTGGCCTCAAAAGGCTCTCTCTGCTGCCAGTGGGAAGTCTCTGATGCGCTAGAGCAGCCAGAGGTATACAAAACCGAGGCTGCCTTGGGGGAGGGGGCAGAACCCTGCTCTTGGGCTACGGTCCTCGGAGATGCTCCTGGGTCGGAAGCCCACAGGGAGTGCAGTGTGGTGGCTGGAAGCTCAGAGGATTTTGTCTGGATTGCGTCTCACAATGTCGGGGGAGAGAAGTATATTTTATACCCAGAGGCATATCCAGAACATGTTAACAGGCTGTGGGTTGGATTACTGGTTTTGGCCTACGCTTTCTTGCCCAAGCGACTCCCTGGCCTGAATTTCCATTCTGTGCCATTTGGCTGGTCCAAGTAAAAGTTAGGATGTGGATTGTATTTGGGGCTTCTGAATTGCCAGCTGACCTTCTGACAGGAATTCAGACCGGCCAATGGAAGAATCCCTTTTAACGAGTGTTGCAGAGAATGGGCTTTTCTCTCCAGCCAACCTTGCATGGATCCAAGATGGCAGCTACGTGCAAAGATGTGCACATTTCCTGTTGTGTCACTCCTGCCCCTGTCAGATTAATGCCAGAGAATCTGTGGTGTTTCAACAATAAGGGCTTACCTATTGAAAATGTAAGAGAGAACAGCGTTCCCCCTTTGAGTTCCCTTTCCATAGGGTTATTTTTGTTGGAAGTAATGGCCCATGCAAGGTCTCTTAGAATGAACTTGCAGAATTCAGAGGGTGCAATAGAACCAGAGGGACAAAGAGGTCACGGCTATCCAGGCGTCATTTCCTGCAGGAGCGCACAGGAGCGGAGCTCCGGCAGTAAAGAGCCCAGGGGGTGGGAACATGCAACAAGCCCCACCCCCTGCTCTCGGCAGCCCTCAGTCAGAGCAAGAAGAAGCCAGGTAAGTTGCAGAGGCCCCCCCCGTCCCCTGGTCCAAAACAGTCCAGTGGCACCTTTAAGACCAAGGTTTTTTCAGGTACAAGCTCTCCCTCCTCACAGAGGGAGATTTGCATGTCCCCCCCCCAATAGCTAGCAATCCAAAACAGTCCAGTGGAGCCTGGGCGGTGGGTGTTGCCTTCTGACACACTCCGGGGGATG
>NW_015163195.1:41005-44102 GCF_001447785.1 Gekko japonicus | reverse complement strand
GGGCCGGGGGGGGGGGCTCTGCAGCTTCCCTGGCTGCTTCTTGCTGTGACTGAAGGCTGCTGGGAGCAGGGGGTGGGGCTTGTTGCATGTGCCCGCCCCCTGGGCTCTTTACTGCCGGAGCTCCGCTCCTGTGCGCTCCTGCAGAAAATGACCCCTGCATGTAACCACCTATGGCATGACAAATATGTAGCAATGCAAGGAATTACAAGGCGGCACACTGATCCCTTGTGAAATGTCAGGGTTCTGCTCATCCCCACCAGCCGAGCTACTTTCTCGGCAGCGTAGTGCAAAGAGAAACCAAACGGCAGGAGCCAATGCTCTGTGACAAGGAACCCCAGCCACTGTGCTTGAAGAACCCAAAGCATGGTGCGTGCGCATGGCACATCCAGGCAGATTGAGAGCGTTCCGTTAACCCGGTTCAGGGAAAAGGGATGACTTTGTCTAGACCCACCCCCTCCTAGGAGCCTGGGCGGTGGGTGTTGCCTTCTGACACACTCCGGGGGATGTCAGGGGGTGTGGCATCTGCAAATGAGCCCTGTTGGATCAGACCAGTGGTCCATCAAGTCCACCATCCTGTATCACACCTCCAGTTCCTCTGCAAACCAACAACAGGGCACAGAGGCTGATGCCTTCCCCTGATGTTGCCTCCTGGCACTGGGATTCAGAGGTTCACTGGCTCAGAAAACATGGAGGTTCCCTTCAGTCCCATCTAGTCCAGCATTCCGTTCACTACAGTGGTCGTCGGCCAACCAAATGTTTTTGAGAAACACACTGCATAAGGGTCGCAGTAGTCTCCACTACGAATCCCGAGCAGGTGGCATTTGGACTTACGCAGCCTCTGCACATGGAGGTTACACTCCAGCCATTGACTGCCCTCTTCTTCTCCATTACTCCCTCTTATCCTCCTGCTCTGCCCAAAATTCTTGAAAACTTGCACTAGGAAACATCAGGACACATTTTACTCGATTCTTTGTACATCAACATGCATATATGATGAAGAAAAAAACCCAACTACTTTTATTATTTATTTTATTATTTATTTCCAAGGTCATAGAATCATAGAATGTTAGAGTTGGAAGGGACCTTGCAGGTCATCTAGTCCAACCCCCTGCTCTCTGCAGGAGCAGAGCCAAAAGATAGCCCTACATACCTACATCATACCCGAAATAGGGTCGTCCAGCCTCCGCTTGAAAACATCCAGCAAAGGATCATCCACCACCTCCCGAGGCAGTCTGTTCCAATGCTCAACCACTCTTACACTTAGGAAGTTTCTCCTAATATTTAGCCGGTATTGACTCCCTTATAATTTTCACCCATTAGATCTAGTCTTTTTGTTACTGTCCTTGGGGTTTTCTTGGCAAAGATACTGGAGTGGGTTGCCATTTCCTTCTCCAGGGAATCATACATCCGAAGACCCTGATGCTGGGAAAGATTGAAGGTCAAAGAAGAAGGGGACGGCAAAGGATGAGATGGTTAGACAGTGTTATCGAGGCAATGAACATGAAATTAAGCAAACTCCAGAGAACGACGGAAGACAGGAGGGCCTGGCATGATGTGGTCCATGGGGTTGCAAAGAGTCAGACTCAGCTGTACAATTGAACAACAACAACAGATCCAGTCTTGCAATCCGGAGCAAGAGAGAATAGATCACACTGCTGGCTCATGTTTAGCTTGTGATCAACCAGAACACCTAGATCCCTTTCACATGTGATGCTATCCAGCCAAGTCCCTCCCATTCTATATCTGTGCCTTTGATTTTTTGTACTGGAGGTGAACCTTCAGCTCAGTGTCCTGCAGTGAGCGTGCCTATGGGCCCCTCCCAGCATAAGTGAGCTGATCAAGAGGGTCTCTCTTAGGGATGCAAGTTCCAGGCCGAAGCACTGACACCGGGCAGGGTTGCCAGCTCCTGGCTCGGGAATTCCTGGAGCTTTGAAGAAAAAGAGATTGGATTTGTACCCCTGGCCCTTCAATACCCAAAGGAGTCTCAGAGCGGCTTACAAACTCCTCTCCCTTCCACACCCCACAACAGACAGACACCCTGGGAGGTAGGTGGAGCTGAGAGCTCTGACAGAGACTGCTCTATTTCAAGAACAGCTGTGCCAGAACTACGGCGTGCTCAAGGTCATCCAGCCAGGTGCAAGTGGAGGAGGAGTGAGGAATCAACCCCGGTTCTCCCAGATTAGAGTCGGCGCACTTAACCACGACACCAAACTGGCACAAAAACCAACTCAGAGAAACATGATCCACTACAAAACATCTGGGTGCCCTAATTTATAGTGTGGTGATGTTACGACTTTCCCTGGCTTTCTAGAACCTTCCTGAAGGCCCCTTTCACCTCCTTGTTCCGGAGGCTGTAGATGAGGGGGTTGACCATAGGGGTGATGATGCAGTACATGGTGGAGATCAGGGTGTCAGTCTCTAAGGAATAACCCGTGCGTGGACGGTTATAGTTAAGTGAGCCATTACCAAAGTAAACTACGACAACAATGATGTGAGACGCACAGGTGGAAAAGGCTTTGCGCTTGCCAGTGGTGGAACGGATCTTCAAGATGGAGGACAGGATGAAGATGTAGGAGAGGATTGTGAACAAGAAGGGGGCCACACCCACAAAAAGGCTTGTTATGTGGCTTGCCAGTTGATTGATATGCACATCATTGCAAGCAATTTTCATCAGCGGAGGAATATCACAGAAAATGTGATGAATCTGGTAGACTCCGCAAAACTGCAACCTGGAGCTGAGAGCTGTGTGGAGAGCAGCGTCTAGGAAGCCCCAGACCCAGGTGGCAAAGGCCAAAATGGCGCACACCTTGGTGTTCATAAGGCTGGAGTAATGCAAAGGCTTGCATATGGCGGCATAGCGGTCATAGGCCATGACGGCCAGCAACGCAGCCTCTGTCCCCGTGAAAGACATCAGGAAGAACACCTGGGCCAGGCACTGGTTGTAGGTGATGGTCTGTCGCTGACACAAGAAGTTCACCAGGATCTTGGGGACTGTGGTGGAGGAGATGCAGATATCTAGGAAGGAGAGGTGGCTGAGGAAGTAATACATGGGTGTATGGAGGCTGGAATCCAGTTGAATCAGAGTAAATATCATGAG
>NW_015163195.1:37124-40727 GCF_001447785.1 Gekko japonicus | reverse complement strand
GCGGCTTACAAACTCCTTCCCCTTCCCCTCCCCACAACAGACACCCTGTGAGGTAGGTGGGGCTGAGAGAGCTCTGACAGAAACTGCCCTTTTTCAAGAACAGCTCTGATCAGAGCTACGGCTTGCCCAAGGTCATCCAGCCAGGTGCAAGTGGAGGAGTGGGGAATCAAAGCCGGTTCTCCCAGATTAGAGTCTGTGGACTTAAACACTACACCAAACTGGCTCTCTACACCAAACTGGCTCAGCTGAGGGAAGACACCTTGGTATGGCAAGAGTATTTGGGATGCCTCCGGGAACCCTGAAGCCCACTGAAGTCCTGCGGGAGAAGTGGGGTTCTTGGAATAGTGCTCCACATGGATATTGCATGTGTTGTGGCCAGAAGCCATTCCAGATGGCACTATTAAAGAGACTCATAAGCCGAATCTGCATTTTCATTTTTACAGCAGTCTTGATGCCGTCTTTCTTTATACTGGTGTGATGCTTTTTTCAAAGTGGTATGAAAAAAACCTGCTATTTTTTTCCGCTTGCTGGCCGGGAATTTTGTTGTTCTCCTCCCTCTTCTCTAGCACGCCCGGCATTTGCCTGCACCCATTAGCTTTACACAAGGCAATAAATGACTTAAGGCAACCAGCCAACAAGCTATAAATGTCTCTTTACATTCAAAGAGAAGGATTTTCTCAGCTTTCAGTTTTCCCAGCTTTTTGTTTAAAGAAGAAAGCAAAAATAGCCAAAATAGCCAGAAATAGCCAAAAATCCCTGTAAAGACTGTGTTTAGTTTGCAGATTGTATGTTTGTATGTATGTATGTATGTAAAAGGGATCTTTCTCTAACTTTTCAGGCAATATAAAAATCACAAAACAAGACAAAATCATTCACTCTTAGCTTGTCAAGCAAGGAAAAAGTTTCATACATTCCTCTATGTGCTGTCAGAAAGTAAACAGAGCAGATAAGCCTCCGATTACCACTTGGGGGGGGGGTTAGAGTGTTTTTAAGCACATCCAGTAATGAAACTGAAGCTCAAATACTTTGGCCACCCAATGAGAAGGGAGCCCTCACTGGAGAAGACCCTGATGCTGGGAAAGACTGAAGGTCAAAGAAGACGGGGACGGCAAAGGATGAGATGGTTAGACAGTGTTATCGAGGCAACGAACATGAAATTGAGCAAACTTCAGAGGACGGCAGAAGACCGGAGGGCCTGGTGTGATCTGGTCCATGGGGTCGCGAAGAGTCGGACTCGACTGTGCGACTGAACAACAAAATTTGAGCCGGAGAGAAGCTACAATCATGACGGTGCCGAAACCATAGGGCAATGAAATAATGCAGACAGCAATAATTATAACAGTGCAGTAGGAGAGCGAAACCTAAAAATACGTGGACATCTTCTTTGGAGACGGAGCAAGAGTGTAGCCGAAGCAGTGGAAAATACCAATGCAGATTCCACCATAGAATCGCAGAATCATACTTTAATATCAATGCCTTGCTGGACAGCGAAGTGGGTGCCAGGGCAACGGAGGACAGAGCTGTGGTCCCAAGTGGAGTGCCCCGGACTGGACAATGGACAGTACACCATGGCCAGGGAAGCCTGGTGCCAGAGGTACACGCCGAGCCAGATCTGGACCCCAGACTGCAGAAGACTTCTGCCCATGCTCCACTGTATCTGCACAAGCCCTGTGATGCAGACCAGAAGCCCTGGTCCTCACGGACACCGAAGGAAGAGCAGACCAGAGAGGAGCCATGTTCTGGAAGAGGCCAGGTGCACAGACGCCATGGAGGGATCGCCTCTCCAGCACGCAGCACATTCCTCCCCCCCCCCCAGTCATCCTCAAACAAAGACCGTAGCCCAGCTAGAGACAAAGGAAGCAATTAAGCCTTCCTGCTACCGATCTAGAGAACACTCCTGACAAGCACCGGGCCATTAATAAAGAGAAGAAGAAGAAGAGACTGGATTTATACCCTGCCCTTCACTACCCAAAGGAGTCTCGGAGCGGCTTACAAACTCCTTTCCCTTCCCCTCCCCACAACAGTGGGGCTGAGAGAGAGCTCTTGACAGAAACTGCTCTTTTTCAAGAATAGCTCCGAGAGAACTATGGCTTGCCCAGGGTCATCCAGACAGGTGCACGTGGAGGAGTGGGGAATCAAACCCGGTTCTCCCAAATTGGAGTCCGCACACTTAACTACTGATTGCACCCTCCTTCCCCCCCTCATTCTCTCCCACCTTCCCCAAGAGGCATCACTCCCTGCCGCACATCAACCCTAAATTGTCCAACTGTCGTTTCTTTTGTCTTATCCATCTTTAGGTATTGTTTGTTTTCCCCCCTAACATTTCCTAGGAACCAGTGATCCCCCGGCTCTTGCCTCAGGTCACAAACTGGCTACTTAAGGGGAACTGAGTCTCTTTCTCCTCTCTCACTCCACGCTTGCAACCCCCACTCCACCTTTCAGGTTCCATCCCTGATCAGTTTGGGACCACTCCACGTGTGTCACTGGCTGGTACATGACTCATTCCCTTGTTCTCTTTTTCTTCATTCTTCACTGCAAGTTCTTCTCATCTTGCTGGACAGGCAATGTATCACCTATTAACAATATCCCTGCTAATATGAAAGTCGCTCTCATAGAATCATAGAATGTTAGAGTTGGAAGGGCCCTTGCAGGTCATCTAGTCCAACCCCCTGCACTCTGCAGGAGCACAGCCGAAAGATAGCCCTACATACCTACAACATACCCGAAAGAGGGTCATCCAGCCTCCGCTTGAAAACGTCCAGCGAAGGAGCCTCCACCACCTCTCGAGGCAGGCTGTTCCACTGCTCAACCACTCTAACAGGAAGTTTCTCCTGATACTTAGCCGGTATAGACTCCCTTGTCATCCCCACCCATTAGATCTCATCTTGCAATCCAGAGCAGGAGAGAATAGTTCTGCTCCGTCTTCTGCATGACAGCCCTTCAGATACTTGAAGACTGCAATCATGTCCCCTCTAAGCCTTCTCTTTCCCAGGCTAAACAGACCCAACTCTTTCAGCCTTTCTTCATAAGACGTGGATTCCAACCCTCTCACCATCCTGGTTGCCCTCTTCTGGACATGCTCGAGCTTGTCAACATCCTTCCTCAAATGTGGTGCCCAAAACTGGACACAGGACTCCAGGTGAGGTCTGACCATAGCAGAATAGAGCGGAACGACCACCTCCCGTGATCTGGACACAATGCTTCTAGACCTCACAGTGTTTTAAAGTTAGCAGACTGCTTCAATAAGATGAGCTGTGGTCCCAAGCGGAGTGCCCCAGACTGGACTATGGACCATGCACCGTGGCCAGGGAAGCCTGGTTCCAGAGGTACACCCCATCTCATTCCCGTGGTTATAAAGCACAATATAAGTTTTAGGCAATTCTCTTTACTCTGTTCAGAATGCCCTGATTGTCTGTTTATTCCACTTTTTTTGGCTGACGAAGTGCAAACAACCTAACTTTCTGTCAGCTCTCTCACCAACTGCCAACACTAGACTCCTTTCACTGAAGTCTTTCTCCAACCGAACACTCCTTCAACTGAAGTCAAACTGCCAAATTCTCCTCACACTCTTAACTCCAAACTCTCTAACTCTGCTATATTCAA
>NW_015163195.1:30827-36757 GCF_001447785.1 Gekko japonicus | reverse complement strand
CTTGCTGCTGTTATCATATACCACATTAGTGTCCTTTTTGTCATGTTAACTTCTTCCATTTTTAAACCCAACAATAGTATTTCTGGTTCTTTTTTAAAATTACATTTCACTATTTTCTCCATCTCCCCATGTATATTAGTCCAAAATTGTTTTGCTTTCTCACAAATCCACCACATATGGTAAAATGACCCTTCAACTTTTTTACATTTCCAACATTTGTTTGAAATATTACAATTCATATTAGCAATCTTTTTCGACGTCATATACCATCTGTACATTCTTATAGCGATTTTCTTTCAAATTAGTACATGTTGATATTTTCATTGCATTTTTTCATAAAAACTCCCATGAGGACATAGATATTTTTGGCTTCTCTTATGTTCTTATGTCTGGGGCAAGGGATGCTCTGTATTCAGAGCGTCTTTCAGAGCACCAGCACTTTATTGTAATTTTGTATTGTTTTATTCTGCTTTTAACTGTTTTTTTATGGCTTTGTGCCCTTATTGTTAGCCGCCCTGAGCCTGTTGGGGAGGGCAGGATATAAATCTGAATAATAAATAAATAAATATTCTTGGTGCTTCTTGGGAGGGAAACAGTGGGAGGGGCTCCTGGTGTCCTGGCCCCACTGATGGGCCTCCTGATGGCACCTGGTATTTTTGGCCACTGTGTGATTCAGAGTGTTGGACTAGATGGGCCACTGGCCTGATCCAACATTGGCTTCTCCTATGTTCTTATGACTGGCCCAAGTTCTCCCACAAAACTCCATGTCTGAGTACCTGGATGCAAGTGTCCCAGAACTGGCTCTGACCTCTGGCCACCACATAGCACGGGCCCTCTCACTAGGTCTTTGGCACCACCTACCCCCGAGGACGCCCACCAGGAGCTTGGAGCGTCCTCTCTCCCTCCAGTCCTTCCCCTCCAACGGCCTGTCTGGGATGTCCTCTCGACTGCCTCCTTGCCATCTCAGGCTTAATGCATCTATTACAGACTGTATTTTTCCTCTGTATTCCCAAGCTTTCCTCTCTGTCTGTATTCTGTATGCGTGACCATAAAAAATACATGGATTACTCGCCTAATTATTATTTATGTATTGACACAGGAAGCATGTATTGATATAAAATACAGAATGAAGTTGATACAATGTGCATGCAGACTGATTGAACAATCCCCCTAAACACTAATATCTAAATTTCAATCCACTCAGATTTCAAAGAGCTCCGCCACATCTCCCTGGAAAACACAATGCTCACATTCCTGTGCCAGATGGAAAATGGTTCGGCGGACGGCACCACGATCACATTTGGGTCCTGGTGTTTTGCCCCATTTAAACAACAGGTCTGCACAACTGACAAAGCCTGTTTGTGTTTTCTTAGCCATCTTCCATATTTTACGTGGTCAGTCAAATCCCCTCTGTGCCTGCTTCTCCCTCTCCTTCCTTCTGTCAAATTCCCTTTCTTATCTTCCCTACTCTTGACATTTTGCCTGCAATGTCCTAGGAACAGGATTCACTGGTCGGGCGTTTTGCTTACTTTACTTTGGAAAGAAGAACTGGCACTGCAAGCAGATGATAGCATTGTATTGTTGTTCTTTTATTGAGGCATTACCTTGGTTGCCTTAATTTGAGCTGCCCAAGTGGCAAAAAAACAAACTGTCATCCTTTGTTCATAGTATATTTTATTATCTTAGAGGAAACATTGATGGTCTCCAGTGTTGTCTCTAAGCCGAGTTAGTGTGAGCTAGCTCATAGTTTTTTAGCCCCTGGCTCACACATTTTTGTCTTCGCTCAGGAAGCAGGGCTCCAGGGCAAACTAATTCATGCAGCAGCCAACTTGCTTGCTCACAACTTTAATGCCCGTAGCTCACAAAGTGGAATTTTTGGCTCACAAGACTCACAAGCTTAGAGGGAGAATTGGTGGTCTCCCTTCCATTCTACCCAAAAACCTACTCACCTTTGCACATGGATGACACAAGTCAAGGTCGGTTTCCTCCTCCACCTCCTCCAAACTTTCGGTTCCTGTTCATTCTGTTTGTGAGATGAGAGCAGTTTGTCCCAAAGTCTTCATGATGCAGCTGCATGGTAGCTACAAGACGTGTGGTCTCAAAAGCCTCTTGCCACCGCCAGTGGGAAGTCTCTGATGCGCTAGAGCAGCCAGAGGGATACAAAACCGAGGCTGCCTTGGGGGGGGCAGAATCCTGCTCTTGGGCTAGGGTCCTCGGGGATGCTCCTGGATCGGAAGCCCGCAGGGAGTGCAATGTGGTGGCTGGAAGCTTAGGGGATTTTGTCCGGATTGCGTCTCACAATGTCGGGGGGGAGAAGTATAATTTATAACCAGAGGCATCGCCAGAACATGTCAACAGGCTGCGAGCTGGATTAGTGGTTTTGGCCTACGCTTTCTCCCCCAAGCGACCACCTTGCCTTAATTTCTGTTCTGGGCCATTTGACTGGTCCGAGTAAAAGCTAGGATGTGGATTGTATTCGGGGCTTCTGAATTCAGGTTGCCTGCTGACCTTCTGACAGGAATTCAGACCTGCAAATGGAATCCTTTTTAACGGGTGTTGCAGAGAGATGTGCTTTTCTCTCCAGTCAACCTTGCACAGATCGAAGATGGCGGCGACGTGCAAAGATGTGCACATTTCCTGTTGTGTCGCTCCTGCCCTATCAGATTAATACCAGAGAATCTGTGGTGTTTCAACAATAAGGACTTACTTATTGTAAACGTAAGAGAGAACAGCTTTCCCCCTTTGAGTTCCCTTTCCATAGGGTTGATTTTGTTGGAAGGAATGAGCCATGCAAGGTCTCTTAGAACGAACTTTCAGAATTCAGAGGGAGCAATAGAACCAGAGGGACAAAGAGGTCAGGGCTATCCAGGGGTCATTTCCTGCAGGAGCGCACAGGAGCAGAGCTCCGGTAGTAAAGAGCCCAGGGGGCGGGAACATGCAACAGGCTCCACCCCCTGCTCCCAGCAGCCCTCAGTCAGAGCAGGAAGCAGCCAGGTAAGTTGCAGAGCCCCCCTGCCCCCACCAGTCCAAAACAGTCCAGTGGCACCGTTAAGACCAAGTTTTATTCAGGTACCAGCTCTCCCTCCTCTGTGAGGACAGATCTGCACTCCCCCCCCCCAATAGCTAGCAATCCAAAACAGTCCAGTGGAGCCTGAGCGGTGGGTGTTGCCTTCTGACACACTTCCGGTGACGTCTGTGGGTGTGGCATATGCAAATGAGTTATGCTAATGAGCTCCTGCACCTCTTTTTCTATGAAATGACCCCTGGGGCTATCTATACCCTTTTTACTTGGATCTGCTCTGCTGCTATCCCTTTGACCTTGGACTCCTGTTCTTAGGGAAGCCTCCTTCCTTATGGCTGACCATTCCGCTTCCCCCTTCTTCTTCTAACTACCATAGGGGCTAGATGTGCCCTACTCCATCCTTATCCATCTTAGCACGGGCATATTGTTTAGAACAGTGGGTCCCAGCCTTTTTGGTAATGGCGACTCCCAAGTCCAAAGTTATGTGGTTTGTTATCTATCTATTTATTTATGAGTTTTTCCCCCCGCCCTCCCCCGCAAGTGGGCAGGGTATAATGAGCCAGTAAAATGTATACAACTATTTCCATATAATTTGCTAACACATCCAGTGCCACCCTAAGGGTTGGTGGGTTTTTTTGGCACTGTAAGAAACGATGGCATTGGTACCCACAAGAATGCCCGTAGAGCCCTGTTGGATCAGACCAGTGGTCCATCAAGTCCACCATCCTGTATCACACCTCCAGTTCCTCTGGAAACCAACAACAGGGCACAGAGGCCTTTACCTGACGTTGCCTCCTGGCACTGGGATTCAGAGGTTCACTGGCTCGGAAAACGTGGAGGTTCCCTTCATTCCCCTCTAGTCCAGCATTGCATTCACTACAGTGGTCATCGGCCAACCAAATGTTTTTGAGAAGCACACTGCATAAGGGTCGCAGTAGTCTCCACTACGAAACCCGAGCAGGTGGCATTTGGACTTACGCAGCCTCTGCACATGGAGGTTACACTCCAGCCTTTGACTGCCCTCTTCTTCTCCATTACTCCCTCTTATCCTCCTGCCCCGCCCAAAATTCTAAAAAATCTTGCTCTAGGAAACATCAGAACACATTTTACTCGATTCTTTATACATCAACATACATATACGATGAAGAAAAAAATTCCAACTACTTTTATTACTTGGAAGATACTGTTTCCAAGGTCATAGAATCATAGAATGTTAGAGTTGGAAGGGACTTTGCAGGTCATCTAGGCCAACCCCCTCCAGGTCATTTATAAAAACATTGAACAACACCGGGCCCAGGACCGAGCCCTGTGGCACTCCACTCAAGACTTCCCTCCACGTAGACGCAGAGCCATTTACGAGCACTCGTTGGGTACGATTTTTCAACCTGCCATGAATCCATCCAACGGTTGCACCATCCAGCCCACTCTTAACCAACTTATCCTAAAGGACTAAATAACCAGCTAAGTCAGAACTAAATAACCAGCTAAGGTTATAAGGTCAACCGTTGTAAAGCAATAAATATGTCAAAATAGCAGACAAATGTCTAAAGGTGTCTTTTCTAATTGTGGGAAGCAAACCGAGAACATCCCAGGTTTAGAGATCACTTGACAACACTCTATGAGGTGGATGCAGCGTCATGTCAGGAAAACATCCCAACATTCCTGGCATCACATACAGTATTCTAATATACTATTCTGATAAAGAAATGCACTAAAATACAGAGGATTTATAGCCCTTCTTGTTGAGAATGCATATGTGAGGACTCAATGAGTTAGCGTATGTAATGAGATAATAAAACAGTATCCCTGTTGAGTCCTGGGGAGCAGGGGCAGATTAACCAAGAAGCAGACTAGGCATGTGTTTAGGGCACCAGGGCCAAAGGGGGCACCACGAAGTTGGGAAAAGAGTGAAAAGCTTAGTTTGTACACTATATTGTGTTATCATGTGAATAAATTTTTGTATTGCTGCAACCTGCATTGTCTATCTGGTCAGACAGGTCAACGACTAAAATGGACTGGGGGTCAGTGTGGAAAGGAGGGGGGCACCAAGACGGGTCAGTGCTTCGGGCACCGGTGAGCCTTCATCTGCCCCTGCTGGGGAGGTTTTTGTTCCAAGTGTTGTGATAACTTGTAATTCAGCAATTTCCTTTTCCATTCTGTCCCTGAAGTTCCTTTGTAACAAAACAGCTACTTTGGGGTCACCCACTGAATGTCCTGGGAGGCTGAAGTGTTCTCCTACAGGTTTATCAATCTTGTGATTCCTGATGTCAGATGTACGCCCGTTTATCTTCTGGCGTAAGGTTTGTCCTGTTTGTCCTATGCAGAGAACCGAAGGGCATTGTCGGCATTTGATGGCATCTACAATGTTAGAAGATGAGCAAGTGAATGAGCCTCTGATGGTGCAGTTGATGTTGTCAAGTCCAGTGATCGTGTTGTCTGGGTCCGTGTGGCAGCAAAGTTGGCGTCTGGGTTTACTGCAAGCTCTGGTCCCGGGGTCCATGCTCAAATGAGATGTTGCATTATTGTGGGTGAGGAGATGTTTGAGACAGGGGGGCTGTCTGTGCGAAAGAAAAGGTTTGCCCCTCCAGTACTTGAGAAAGTGAACTGTCATCACACAGCAGAGGTTTTATTTCATTGATGACACCTTGAAGTGTTTTGGGCGGAGAGCTGGATCACTGCCCCCTATATTGGAAGGCCTGAACACCAGGCTCTGACGTCACCGCATCTAGTCATAACAATCCCTGAACTCTGCAGTTGCCAGCTACTTTCACAAGTGTTTTTACTTGCAGTTTCTCGTGTACCCAACAAGATATTCTCTTGATTCTTTCACTGCAGTATTCCAGACACTTCACACTAGTTTACAGTGTTACTGAGTTCAGTTTCCCTTGCATATTTGAGTGCATGTTTC
>NW_015163195.1:27442-29873 GCF_001447785.1 Gekko japonicus | reverse complement strand
ACCCCAAAACCAACTCCAGAAATCCTCCCTCGTTTTTGCGATGAGAAAACCAGTCCGGGAGAAAGAAAGAGATCGTCATTTTCAGCGAAAAGGCATATTTAATCCAGATCTGAAGGACAGAAACTGTTGGGACAGAAACCTCTACATCCACACTGCTAAACTGAAATGGCAGAATGGTCGGCTCTTCCACCACCCCCTTTCTCAGTCAGAACAAAGAGACAAAGAGACAGGAAGATGGGGCATAAAAATGCAAACAAATGCTCTCACACACACCTACAGCCAACAGTAGTCACCTTCCACTGAACTGCAAAATTCAACAACACATTTAAAGGAACACAACCATTTACCTGAAATCATTACACAAAACAGCAGCCCTCTGCTTAGCCCCACATAAGCACAGGGAGATTGTTATGACTACTCTCGTAGCCATGGCAGTGACGTCAGAGCCTGGTGTTCAGGCCTTCCAATATAGGGGGTGGTGGCTGGATGTGACCACTAGTGGTGTTTTATTATTGTCTTTTTGGGGCCTGTCTTCTAATAGGTTTTCTCCGGGTATCGTACGGGCTTTGTTAATCTGTTTCCTGATTTCATCAGGTGGATACTTTAGCTCCAAAAAGGCTTTCTCTGGAACCCAAGGGTGATCCCAAATCCATGGCAGGGAAGGTCGCAGGAGCCGAAGGTGGGAGAGCGTGTCCAGTGGCTCACAAGAGGCAGTACAGCCCCAAAACAAAACAAACCACTAGAGTTCATACTGTTCTGCAGCCAATACCTCTAAAGGGAATACGTTGGGCAAATTATATATCTGCTGTACTCGCCACCATGCCCGTATTTTTTCCGTTCTTTTACTCCGTCGCCTTTCATTTTCTCTTAATTCTTCATGTTAGCTCATTACACAGTGTGTGCTACTCATGTTTCCGTACCCTGTTTCATTTGTTTCACTTCACCTGTTGAATCTGTGTCTTTCTTACTCCCTCAATAATGTCCACTACAGCAAAACAACAGCAACACAGTCCACGCTGTTCCGTGGCCAGTAGCATTAAAGGGAAAAGAAGAAGAAGAAGAAGAAGAAGAAGAAGAGGAAGAAGAGGAAGAAGAGGAAGAAGAGGAAGAAGAGGAAGAAGAGGAAGAAGAAGAAGAAGAGGAGGAGGAGGAAGAAGAAGAAGAAGAGGAGGAGGAAGAAGAAGAAGAAGAAGAAGAAGAAGAAGAAGAAGAGGAGGAGGAGGAAGAAGAAGAAGAAGTGGAGGAAGAAGAAGAAGAAGTGGAGGAAGAAGAAGAAGAAGAAGTGGAGGAAGAAGAAGAAGAAGAAATGGAGGAAGAAGAAGTGGAGGAAGAGGAGGAGGAGATTGGATTTATACCCCGCCCTTCACTACCCAAAGGTGTCTCAGAGGGGCTTACAAACTCCTTTCCCTTCCCCTCCCCACAACAGACGCCCCCGTTGAGGTAGGTGGGGCTGAGAGAGCTCTGATAGAAACTGCTCTTTTTCTAGAACAGCTGTGCCAGAACTATGGCTTGCCCAAGGTCATCCAGCAGGTGCAAGTGGAGAAGTGGGGAATCAAACCCGGTTCTCCCAGATTAGAGTCAGCGCACTTAACCACGACACCAAACTGGCACAAAAACCAACTGAGGGAAACTGGATCCACTACAAAACATCTGGGTGCCCTAATTTATAGTGTGCCGATGTTTCAACTTTCCCTGGTTTTCTAGAACCTTCCTGAAGGCCCCTTTCACCTCCTTGTTCCGGAGGCTGTAGATGAGGGGGTTCAGCATTGGGGTGATGATGCAAAACATGGTGGAGACCAGGGTGTCTGTCTCTAAGGAATAACCAGCGCTTGGACGGTTATAGTTAAGTAATCCATTTCCAAAGTAAATGATGACGACGGTGAGGTGGGAAGCACAGGTGGAAAAAGCTTTGCGCTTGCCGGTGGTGGAACGGATCTTCAAGATGGAGGACAGGATGAAGATGTAGGAGAGGATCGTGAACAGGAAGGGGGCCACGGCCACAAAAAGGCTTGTTATGTAGATTACCAGTTGATTGATATGCACATCATTGCAAGCAATTTTCATCAGCGGGGGCAGATCACAGTAGATGTGATGAATCTGGTTGGCTCCACAGAAGTATAACCTGGAGCTGAGAGCTGTGTGGAGAGCAGCATTTAGGGAGCCCCAGACCCAGGTGGCAAAGGCTAAAACGGAGCACAACTTGGTGTTCATGAGGCCGGAGTAATGCAAAGGCTTGCAGATGGCGGCATAGCGGTCATAGGCCATGATGGCCAGCAACGCAGCCTCTGCCCCCGTGAAAGAGATCAGGAAGAACATCTGGGCCAGGCACTGGTTGTAGGTGATGGTCTGTCGCTGACACAAGAAGTTCACCAGGATCTTGGGGACCGTGACAGAGGAGAGGCAAATATCTAAGCAGGAGAGGTGGCTGAGG
>NW_015163195.1:13402-26761 GCF_001447785.1 Gekko japonicus | reverse complement strand
TAGAGTTGGAAGGGGCCTTGCAGGTCATAGAGTCCAACCCCCTGCACTCTGCAGGAGCATACCTACAACATACCTGAAAGATGGCCGTCCGTCCAGCCTCTGCTTGAAAACGTCCAGCGAGAGAGCATCCACCGCCTCCTGAGGCAGTCTGTCCCACTGCTCAACCACTCTTACAGTCACGAAGTTTCTCCTGATATTTAGCCGGTAACGACTCCCTTGTAATTTCCACTCATTAGATCTAGTCTTGCAATCCATTGCAAGAGAGAATAGATCTGCTCCATCTTCTACATGACAGCCCTTCAGATACTTGAAGACTGCAATCATGTCCCCTCTAAGCCTTCTCTTTCCCAGGCTAAACATACCCAACTCTTTCAGCCTTTCCTCATAAGACTTGGATTCCAATCCTCTCACCATCCTGGTTGCCCTCTTCTGGACACTCTTGAGCTTGTCGACATCCTTCCTAAAATGTGGTGCCCAAAACTGGACACAGAACTCCAGGTGAGGCCTGGCCATAGCAGAATAGAGCGGAACGACCACCTCCCGTGATCTGGACACAAGGCTTCTGTTAATGCATCCTAAGATTGCATTAGCTTTCTTCGCAGTCACATTGCACTGCGGGCTCATATTTAGCTCCACCAGAACACCCAGATCCCTTTCACAGGTGCTGCTGTCAAGCCAAGTCCCTCCCATTCTATATCTGTGACTTTGATTTTTTGTACCTAAGTGTAGGACTTTGCACTTATCTCTATTGAAATCCATTGTATTTGTCTCAGCCCACTGTTCCAGCCTATGTAGATCATTTTGAATCCCGACTCTGTCTTCTTCAGAATTAGCAATCTCACCCAACTTCGTGTCATCTGCAAATTTGATAAGCATCCCCTCTATGTCTTCCTCCAGGTCATTTATAAAAACATTAAACAACACCGGGTCTAGGACCGAGCCCTGCGGCACTCCACTGGAGATTTCCCTCCACATAGACTTTTTTCTTCTTCTTAGTTCTGTATTGAGTGTGTGTGTGTGTGTGTGTGTATGCTAATTACTACTGTATACTTGATAATTCCTAAGTAAAAGACCAATTATCACAGCAACATGGTCTCCTTGTCTATCCATGGGCTCTGGCAATTCTGACTCTGGTATACACACTTTATCTCCCTGCTATATATGCCAGTAGCCTTTTAATTTCATAATTCCCCCAAGCTTGATAAAGAAATAAGGCAATTCAGCTAACAGTGTTGCTGATTCATGACTTCTGGTTCCTTCCTCACTCCACTGAAGCTGCCCTCCCCAGGGCACCCGATGGATGGTCTCCTTAGTGCAAACAGACAACGTCTCTGTTCTCCCCATCCTGGGTCTATCGACTTCCACTGAACAAAGTTTGGGTCCAGGGGCACCTTTAAGGCCAACACATTTTAATTCTGTGGATAAGCTTTTGTATACATGCTGTTATTGGTCTTAAAGGCGCCCCTGGACCCAAACTTTGTTCTTCCGCTTCAGACCCCACCTGAATCTACTTCCTTTGAATCAGTGGGTCCCTCCCCTGTTTGATGCCTGAGTTTTTTAAATGGTTCTCTCCTCAATTGATTCTCTTATCTGTAATTGGTCGCTCACTGTTTGAATGGGGGAGTATTCCTTTCTTGTTTTGTTGTTTGTGGGGTATTCCCAGGAATCGGTCCCTGGCCCTTTCAGTGCTTTCCTTATACATGGTCTCTAGAGGAATTTTGAAGACCATCTCAGCCTCTCTGTCTGGCACACGTTGTCCCACTCTTCCTCAGAAGAGCTTGGAGTCAGTTATGTGGTTCTACTCTGCTTTGTTTCATCCCCACAACAGCCACCATCAGTGGCTGTTAGCCACAAGGTATAGATAGGAACTCTCGGTCTGGGGCAAGGGATGCTCTGTATTCAGAGCGTCTTTCAGAGCACCAGCACTTTATTGTAATTTTGTATTGTTTTATTCTGCTTTTAACTGTTTTTTTATGGCTTTGTGCCCTTATTGTTAGCCGCCCTGAGCCTGTTGGGGAGGGCAGGATATAAATCTGAATAATAAATAAATAAATATTCTTGGTGCTTCTTGGGAGGGAAACAGTGGGAGGGGCTCCTGGTGTCCTGGCCCCACTGATGGGCCTCCTGATGGCACCTGGTATTTTTGGCCACTGTGTGATTCAGAGTGTTGGACTAGATGGGCCACTGGCCTGATCCAACATTGGCTTCTCCTATGTTCTTATGACTGGCCCAAGTTCTCCCACAAAACTCCATGTCTGAGTACCTGGATGCAAGTGTCCCAGAACTGGCTCTGACCTCCGGCCACCACATAGCACGGGCCCTCTCATTAGGTCTTCAGCACCACCTACCCCCGAGGATGCCCACCAGGAGCTTGGAACTTCCTCCCTCCCTCCAATCCTTCCCCTCCAACTGCCTGTCTGGGATGTCCTCTCGACTGCCTCTTTGCCATCTCAGGCTTAATGCATCTATTACAGACTGTATTTTTCCTCTGGCTTCCCAAGCTCTCCTCTCTGTCTGTATTCTGTATAAAAGGTAAAGGTTCCCTTGCTTGAAAGCCAGTCGGATCCGACTCTAGGGTTGTGGTGCTTATCTCTGTTTCAAAGCCGAAGAGCCAGCGCTGTCCGAAGACGTTTCCGTGGTCATGTGGCCGGCATGACTAAACACCAAGGCGCATGGAACGCTGTTACCTTCCCACCGAGGTGGTACCTATTTATCTACTTGCAATTTCTTGCAATTTCTTGCTTTCGAACTGCTAGGTTGGCAGGAGCTGGAACTAGAGATGGAAGCTCACTCCATCATGCAGCACCCAGGTCTCGAACTGCTGAACTACCGACCTTCCACAGCCTGCAGTTCAGTATACATGACCATAAAGAGGCACCAATCACTCGCCTTACTATTACTTATTTATCGTATGGCAGAGTTACACACAGGAGACACACAACAAAGTTGGACCAATTGGTCAATTGCACAATCCCCCTAAATACTAATATCTATTTCAATCCATTCCATGGCAGCTGGGTAGAGTTCAAAGAGCTCTGTCACATCTCTGTGGAAAGCACGACACTCACATTCCCAGGACAGATGGAAAACAGTTTGGCAGGCTGTACCACATATGCATTCAGGTCCTGATACTTTGCCCTACTGTCTTTACTAGGATGTGGCGCACAGCACATATCCATCCAGTGCTGCGTGAACTGTATTGGCTTCCGGTGGAGTACCAGATCAGATTCAAGGTCTTGGTATTGACCTTTAAGGTCCTTAACGGTCAGGGACCTATGTAACTTTGGGACCACCTGTCCTGGTATACCCCCAGAAGAGCATTATGATCAACAGATCAGAACTTATTGGTCATCCCCAGCCCACTGGACTGTTTTGGACTGGGGGGCTGGGGGGAGCTCTGCAATGTACCTGGCTGCTTCTTGCTCTGACTGAGGGCTGCTGGGAGCAGGGGGCGGGGCTTGTTGCCTGTGCCCCCCCACCGGGCTCTTTACTTCCGGAACTCCGCTCCTGTGCACTCCTGCAGGAAATGACCCCTGCGTGGCTCCAACCTGATGGAACACTCTGCAAAGCAACATCTGCTCCCTGCAGGGCATGCTACAGTTCTGCAGGGCATGAAAGGCAGAGATGTTCTGCCAGGCATTCTGCTGAGGACAGGCATGGTCCCTTCTTGGCACGCCCACCTCCCTGCCCTTTCCTCATCATGAGATAGCGGCACTGCTGGGATTCTAGCGCCATCTTTAGTTAGACTCCTGGGCTTTGTTTTACTTGGTTTTAATCTGTTTTACCTGGTATCTTATATGGCCATGTTGTACACTACCCTGAACCCAGTTCCACCGGTTGATAAATCGAATACATAAAGAAAATAAAGAAAAATAAACAACATGTCTGCACAGCTGCCAAAGCCTGTTTGCATTCTGTTAGCCGTCCTCCATGTTTTACGTGGCCAGTCAAATCCCTTCCCTGGCAAATGAACCCTTGAAACCATATTTTACGTGGTCAGTCAAATCCCCTCTGTGCCTGCTTCTCCCTCTCCTTCCTTCTGTCAAATTCCCTTTCTTATCTTCCCCCTATTGATATTTTGCCTGCAATGTCCTTGGAACAGGATTCACTGGTGGGGCGTTTTGCTTACTTTACTTTGGAAAGCAGAACTGGTGCTACAAGCAAATGATAGCATTGTATTGTTGTTCTTTTATTGGGGCATTAATTTGAGCTGTCCAAGTGGCAAAAACACAAACTGTCATCCTTTGTTCATGGTATATTTTATCATCTTAGAGGAAACATAGGTGGTCTCCAGTGTTGTCTCTAAGCCGAGTTAGTGTGAGCTAGCTCATAGGGTTTTTTAGCCTCCCGAGGTAGTGTGAGCTAGCTCATAGGGTTTTTTAGCCTCTGGCTCATTTTTGTCTCGGCTCGCGAAGGGTGGCTCCAAAACACACTCATTGATGCAGTAGCCAAATCGCTCGCTCACAACTTTAATGCCAGCAGCTCACAAAGTAGAATTTTTGCTCCACAGCTTTGAGGGAACATTGATGATCTCCATTCTATTCCACTGAACAGTTCTTAAATCGGAACAAACCATGGCTCAGTAAGACTCACTTGTAGTGGCTGCTGCCAGCCAAAGGGCTTGAGAACCCACCTCGTGTTGAGAGGGGGATTGCCTGGCACCTGGAAATATGCTGGCCTAAAAAACCTGCTCACCTTTGCACATGGATGACACAAGTCAAGGTCGGCTTCCTCCTCCTCCTCCTCCGGGCTTTCGGTTCCTGTTCATCCTGTTTGCGAGATGAGAGCAGTTTGGCCCAAAGTCTTCATGATGTGGCTGCATGGTAGCCCCAAGACGTGTGGCCTCAAAAGGCTCTCTCTGCTGCCAGTGGGAAGTCTCTGATGCCCGAGAGCAGCCAGAGGTATACAAAACTAAGGCTGCCTTGGGGGGTGGGGGCAGAACCCTGCTCTTGAGCTAGGGTCCTCGAGGATGCTCCTGGGTCGGAAGCCCGCAGGGAGTGATTCATGATGTGGCTGCATGGTAGCCCCAAGATGGGTGGCCTCAAAAGCCTCTCTCTGTCACCAGTGGGAAGTCTCTGATGCCCGAGAGCAGCCAGAGGTATACAAAAACGAGACTGCCTTTGGGGGGGGAGCAGAACCCCTACGGTCCTCGGGGATGCTCCTGGATTGGAAGCCCGCAGGGAGTGCAAAGTGGTGGCTGGAAGCTCAGGGGATTTTGTCTGGATTGCGTCTCACAATGTCAGGGGAGAGAAATATAATTTATACCCAGAGGCATGTCCAGAACATGTCAACAGGCTGTGGGTTGGATTACTGGTTTTGGCCTACGCTTTCTCCCCCAAGCGACTCCCTGGCCTGAATTTCTGTTCTGTGCCATTTGGCTGGTCCGAGTAAAAGGTAGGATGTGGATTGTATTCTGGGCTTCTGAATTTGGGTTGCCAGCTGACCTTCTGACAGGAATTCAGACCTGCCAATGGAAGAATCCCTTTTAACGAGTGTTACAGAGAGGATGTGCTTTTCTCTCCAGCCAACCTTGCATGGATCCAAGATGGCAGCTACGTGCAAAGATGTGGACATTTCCTGTTGTGTCACTCTTGCCCCTGTCAGATTAATGCCAGAGAATCTGTGGTGTTTCAACAATAAGGACTTGCTGTGAACATAAGGCAGAACAGCTTTCCCCCTCTGAGTTCCCTTTCCATAGGGTTGTTTTTGTTGGAAGAAATGGACCCTACAAGGTCTCTGAAAACAAGCTTACAGAATTTGGAGGGAGCAATAGAACCAGAAAGGCAAAGAGGTCAGGACTATCTATATCCTTTTCACTTGGAACTGCTCTGCTGCTATCCCTTTGACCGTGGACTCCTGTTCTTAGGAAAACCTCCTTCATTATGGCTGACTATTCCACTTCCCTCTTCTTCTTCTAACAACCATAGGGGCTAGATGTCTTCTACTCTGTCTCTATCCATCTTCACTTAGGCATATTAGAACAGTGGGTCCCAGCCTTTTAATAATGGCGACCTCCAAGTCCAAATTTTATCTGTTTTGTTATCTATTTATTTATTTATTTATGAGGTTTTTCTCCCTCCCACCCTGCCAGTAAAACATATACAACAATTTCCACATGATTTCTCTAACCCATCCAGTGCCAGCCCAAGGTTTCCTTGGGCACTGTAAGCAAACCATGACATTGGTACCCATAAGAATGCCAGAAGACCCCTGCTGGATCAGACCAGTGGTCCATCTAGTCCACCATCCTGTATCACACAGTAGCCAACCTCCAGTTCCTCTGGAAACCAACAACGGGGCACAGAGGCTGAGGCCTTCCCCTGATGTTGCTTCCTGGCACTGGGATTCAGAGGTTCGCTGGCTCAGAAAACATGGAGGTTTCCTTCAGTCCCCTCTAGTCCAGCATTGCATTCACTACAGCGGCCATCGGCCAACCAAACGTTTTTGAGAAACAAATGAACACTGCATAAGGGTTGCAGTTGCCCCAACTACGAATCCTGAGCAGGTGGCGTTTCGACATACACAGCCTTTGCACATGGAGGTTACACTCCAGCCTTTGACCGCCCTCTTCTTTTCTATTACTCCCTCTTATCCTCCGATCGCGCCCAAAATTCTAAAAAACTTACTCTAGGAAACATCAGGACACATTTTACTCGATTCTTTATACATCAACATGCATATACGATGAAGAAAAAAATTCCAACTAATTTTATTTCTAGGAAGATACTGTTTCCAGGGTCAGGGCTTGGTTTCCAAAATACAGGTCAAAGCAGTGGCTCGTGTTAGACACTGAAGTTGGTGGTTCTAGGAGCCGCTTCGCACATGAAGATTTTCCTACCAAGATAGCATTCTGCATAAGAATATGTGTATTTATAGTCAAATGCCATGTTTTGCTTTCTGAGACGATACCTTGGTTGCATTCATCACATGTAACAACATATGTTCTTCTTTGAATTCATGGAGGACAGAGCTATCAATGGCTATGGGTCATGATGGATATCTATTTGCTCCAGTTCTAGAAACAGTTATAAGAACATAAGAGAAGCCAATGTTGGGTCAGGCCAAAGGCCCATCTAGTCCAACACTCTGTGTCTCCACCCCCCCAAAAAAATCTCCAGGTGTTTCCCAACCCAGACGTGGCAACACGGAGGCTAGTAATAGGCAGGACAGGAGGCTGCCAGTCCCCCAAATTTTCCGGCCTGAGGGAGTTGTCTCAGTTGATCTTATTGGTAAAAAGGGCCAAATACATTTCATACCACTGTGGAGGCTGGTCAGTGAACACATAGTACTCTTTTGTACAAAGTATAAAGAATGACAAATTCCTGGGTGAAAAAGGATAAACGTGTTTCTTGGGCCTTTCTGGTCATGCCACAGGATAATAAACATAACCTAGATTAGAGAAAACCTTTTACAGCACTATTATTTTCTGATGTGGAAGCTTTTAAATTTTTGAATTCTTCTGCAAAGTAAACACACACAGACAGAGCACTTACAATAATAGTGTTCAGTCGATTTTGGGAAATGATGCTCAAAGAGATGGAAGTGAATAATTTCTTAATCTGTTTAACATACCGTGTGACACTATGACATTGAGAAGTTCACAGTGGCATTTAAGTTTTGATTGGGGAAAATACACTTTATTTTCCCTGCAGAGATCTGCTCTCCCTGCAGAGATCTGCAATAACAATTGAGATGGGAGGCATTTCCTTGAGATTAATGGCTGGTTAAGAGGAGTTGATGGCCCAGGTCTCGGCTGGGGGCCATTAACCACATCGGTCATTATTCTGCAGGAAATGCTCCAGGCTGAAGTCATTACTGCTAGCCTAAAAGGAAAAGGGGACAGGAGGAGCCATAGGTGTATGCATTTTTAAAACAGGATCTACCCTGTTTCCCCGAAAATAAGACCTACCCCAAAAATAAGCCCTAGCAGGATTTCTATGCATTTGTGGTATAAGCCCTAGTGTGTCTTCTTGAGAAAAAATAAATATAAGGCAGTGTCTTATTTTCGGGGAAACACAGTAGTTTGATCAGAGGAGCAATCACTCCCAACATCCCTGTGAAACAAGACTTCCCTGTGAAGCCAGGAAAGGGTAGCAATTGGTACCCCAGGCCTCCACAGAAGGAAGCACATGCCCCCCCCCCCCCGCCAAGTGCTACACAACCTACTGCTCTGGAAGTAGGCCAGTACTCAGCGCTGGGTTGGGGAGGGCACAGGATGCTGCAGGAAGGTGAAAAACAATTCCTTGCTCTGTTTATGACAGCATGGGATCTGATGACTGATGACTTTATGAATATACATTGTTTTCCCCCTTTTTTCTTTCCACTCATGCTGTATTTAGATAATATACGACTCATTCCATGTTTGTTAATACTGTATACTCAGTTGTGTATATAGCAAGAGGACAGGGGGCTGATTCATGCAGTTAGTTTCCACAAACAAAAAAGGGGCAATTACTGCTGATTTTTCCCTTCCGTTGGAGACCTTCATATTGTTCCTGGGGGTCCTCTCTCCCTTAGGAGCAGCATTTCCGGGATCATTTTGGCTTGATGAGGAAATCAAGGCCTTGTTCTGCTGACAGAAATACCATCTGTTGCCCAACATTCCATATATTCTCTAACAATATTTAAATTAGATATGCTAGCAATGTGTATTAATCAACTTCTTCTTCTTCTTCTTCTTCTTCTTCTTCTTCTTCTTCTTCTTCTTCTTCCCCCTAGTCCCAGAACATCATCCTGCAAAGCCACCTAGACGGGATGGAATAGCACTGGTATTTCTGGCCACTGTGTGACACAGAGTGTTGGACTGGATGGGCCTTTGGCCTGATCCAACATTGGCGTCTCTTATGTTCTTATGTTCTTATGAGACTGCCCACATATGGACTGATCCCTTATGGAAGTATAGTGGGGTTGGGAAATGAGAGCAGAGGGGGTGGGGTGAGCCTTGCTGGAGAGGAGAAAGCAAAGAAGAAGAAGAGGAGGAGGAGGAGGAGGAGGAGGAGGAGTTGGTTTTTATACCCGGCCATTCACTACTCAAAGGAGTCTCGAAATGACTTACAATCTCCTTCCCTTCCTCTCCCCACAATAGACACCCTGTGAGGTAGGTGGGCCCGAGAGAACTGCTCTTAAGAGAACAGCTCTGAGAGAATTGTGACTGACCCTAGGCTACCCAGCTGGTAGCATGTGGAAGAGGAGTGGGGAATCAAACCCGGTTCTCCAGATTAGAGTCCACTGCTCTTAACCACTACACCAAACTGTGCTACTTCTTCCTGAGAGAGAGGACTGTGTGTGTGTTGGGCGGCTGCAGTAGAAGCAGAAAAGAGTCTTGGGGGCCTTTAAAGACTAACAAGATCTTATTACAGCACCAGCTATTTCATCTCCCTCTATTGAGAGATGCTTGGAATCGGGTGTTTGGCAAATGATATATCTGCTGTGCTCTCCATCGTTCCCAATTTTTTTCATTCTTTTTCTCCTTTGTCTTCCATATTCTATTGCTTCTTGATTTTAGCTTATTGTATAGTGCGTGCTACTCATGTTTCCGTACCCTGTTTCATTTTTTTCACACCTGTTGAATCTGTGTCTTTCTTACTCCCTCAATAATGTCCACTACAGCCCAAAAACAAAAACAAACCGCCAGAGTTGATACTGTTCCACAGCCAATAGCTCTAAAGGGAATACAAAACATCTCCTGGGTGCCCTAATTTATAATGTGGTGATGTTTTGACTTTCCCTGACTTTCTAGAACCTTCCTGAAGGCCCCTTTCACCTCCTTGTTCCGGAGGCTGTAGATGAGGGGGTTCAGCATTGGGGTGATGATGCAGTACATGGTGGAGACCAGGGTGTCAGTCTCTAAGGAATAACCAGCGCTTGGACGGTTATAGTTAAGTAATCCATTTCCAAAGTAAATTATGACAACGGTGAGGTGGGAAACACAGGTGGAAAAAGCTTTGCGCTTGCCGGTGGTGGAACGGATCTTCAAGATGGAGGACAGGATGAAGATGTAGGAGAGGATCGTGAACAGGAAAGGGGCCGTGGCCACCAAAGGGCTTGTTATGTAGATTACTAGTTGATTGATATGCACATCGTTGCAAGCAATTTTCATCAGTGGAGGAATATCGCAGAAAATGTGATGAATCTGGTTGACTCCACAAAACTGCAACTTGGAGCTGAGAGCTGTGTGGAGAGCAGCATCTAGGAAGCCCCAGACCCAGGTGGCAAAGGCCAAAATGGCGCACACCTTGGTGTTCATAAGGCTGGAGTAATGCAAAGGCTTGCAGATGGCAGCATAGCGGTCGTAGGCCATGACGGCCAGCAACGCAGCCTCTGTCCCCGTGAAAGACATCAGGAAGAACACCTGGGCCAGGCACTGGTTGTAGGTTATGGTCTGTCGCTGACACAAGAAGTTCACCAGGATCTTGGGGACTGTGGTGGAGGAGATGCAGATATCTAGGAAGGAGAGGTGGCTGAGGAAGTAATACATGGGTGTATGGAGGCTGGAATCCAGTTGAATCAGAGTAAATATCATGAGATTCCCCAGTATAGTGACCAAGTAAATGACTAGGAATGGCAGGAAGAGGTAGATGTGGCTGTTCGGAATGCCGGAGAAACCCAGGAAGACGAATTCCACCTCTCGTGTCTGATTCCTCACTCCCATTGAGACTTCAGGACTCATCTGTAAGGAGAGAAAAAAATCAGCTGAGGGAAGACACCTTGGCATGGCAAGCGTATTTGGGGTGCCTCCAGGCAGCTTGAAGCTCACTGAAGTCCAGTGGGAGAAGTGGGGTTCTTGGAATCGTGCCCCACATGGATATCAGATGTGTTATTATGTCATGACTTCTGGTTCCTCCTGTCCTCACTCCTCTGAAGCTGCCCACCCCGGCACCCCCAATGGATGGTGTAACGGAAAAGACCTGCTTCACCTACAGACCCTGTTCTGCTCACTCCATTTATTGGGTTCCCATCTTCTAAAAGGAGCTCTTCTGCTTCCTTCCACTAGTTCACCACTGCCACTATTGTCCTCCTGGGGTCTTCCTGCTGGGGAGACAGACTTCTAACTCCCTTCTTTCTCCTGAGGCCTGGCCTCAAGGCCACTTGCTACCCAGCACCTGGTTACCATGGGGACCAAATGCAGCTTTGGGGTTCCCCTGGAGGGCTGGCCAATTGCACCCTGACCTCTTCCTTCTGCCATGGGGCCCCCTTCTTACTGTAGCATGTCCAACCGCAGTTCGAGGGCTCGATGGTACAAAGAACCGCCACCAGCATCTAAGAGTAAGATATTTATTTAAAAAGAAAATGTTTACGAGTATGCTTTAGCACTACACAGAATTCAGCACATGGAAGAACAAAAGAAAGGTGGTTATATAAAAGCATCCTCTTTTCTTTCCCTCTCATCTCAACGTACCCTAACTGATGCTCCCTCTAAGCTGTGGAGTGTTCTGAGCAAAACTTCTACTTTGTGAGCCACTGGCATTAAAGTTCTGAGCAAGCAATTTGGCTACTGCATAAATTAGTTGGCTCTGGAGCCATCCTTCCTGAGCCAAGACAAAAATGTGTGAGCCAGAGGCTAAAAAAACTGTAAGCTAGCTCACACTAACTCATCCTGGAGGGAACACTTGTAGGCAATGCTCCCTTTCAGCTGCGGAGTCTTGTGAGCAAAAATTCTACTTTGTGAGCTGCTGGCATTAAAGGTGTGAGTGAGTGATTTGGCTGCTGCATGAATTAGTTTGCTCTGGAGCCATCCTTCCTGAGCAAAGGCAAAAATGTGTGAACCAGAGGCTAAAAAACCATGAGCTAGTTCACACTAACTGAGCTTAGAGGGAACACTGATCCTAACTGATGCTAACCCTAGGGTAGGCACCTCCTCTTAGAAAGTTACAAATTCTCTAAAGCCAGTTTGGTGTAGTGGTTAAGTGCGCGGACTCTAATCTGGGGGAACTGGGTTTGATTCCCCACTTCTCCATTTGCACCTGGCTGCATGACCTTGGGCAAGCCGTAGTTCTGATAAGAGCTGTTCTTGAAAAAGAGCAGTTTCTGTCAGAGCTCTCTCAGCCCCACTGACCTCACAGGGTGTCTGTTGTGGGGAGAGGAAGTGAAAGGAAAGGAGTTTGTAAGCTGCTCTGAGACCCCTTTGGGTAGTGAAGGGCGGGGCATAAATCCAATCTCTTCTCTTCTTCTCTTCAGACCAGGGCTCAGCAGCCTGTCCTCTTCGAAGGATCAGCAGCAAGAGACCCTCCCTCCTGGGATCAAGCACTTTTATTAAATCTCTGACTCCACCCATTAAACCTCTGACTGCCCACTTAGCATCACTCTCTCCACCCCCTTTTGATCTGGTCCGCCCAGGTCACACAGGTGGACCCTGGGACACCCAGGTGCATCCTGGGATCACTCCTGGAAGGCATTCTGGGAAATCTCCAAGAGCCCCAGGAGATTCCTCAGTGAACTCTGCCAGCCAGGAATTAGCATTTCTATAGCTGGAATTCAGCAGGTGACCGAGACAGGCTTCCTGCTATCCAAAGGAAAGGGGAAAAAATCAGGAACATTTTAAAAACGCATAGTGAGGGGGGCGGTTCTCCATGGATGGTCTCCTCAGTGCAAAAAGACAATGTCTCTGTTCTCCCCATCCTGGGTCTATCGACTTCTGTTGAACGGAAGGGAGCGTTGAACGGAAGGGAGTGGTGGCGCAGGCAGTAAATGCCTGCAAGTAATCTATCTCCGAACAGCTGTTAACACCCACCGCGGCTGGGGTGAGCTCCTGGCCCTCGTCCTAGCTCCCGCCCACCCAGCGGCTCGAAAGCCCTTAAAGTGGCGATTAGACAAATGGGTACCCACTCCTTAGGAGTGGGGGGGCATCCTACCTCCAATACTGGAGGGCAGCAGCGGCAATGAACGAGCCGGCAGAAAAAGAGCACGGCGACGGATCGGCGGCAAAAAACGGCAGGCAACTTGTGGAGGTGTGGTCCAGGAGGCGTGGTGATGTAAGCACGGTCGGAGCCTGCGGGACAGAGACCAGTGCGACTCATCATGCAGCCGCGCGCCATGGAGGGCCAGCCCGGAGGAGCCGAGCCGAAGAGAACAGACCTCCACCAGAAAAAAGACACTACCGCTTGGTTCCAGCAAGACCCGCCTCAGAAAGAAAAAAAAGATCTACGCTGCTTAAGGTGCCTGGTAAGGCATACATCTCCACTGAATATCTCCACCCTAGTCAGATGATTAAATATATGTGTAAACCGCTCCGAGCCTTCGGGAAGGAACGGTATAGAAATGTGATGAAATAAATAAATAAATAATAAACAAAGTTTGAGTCCAGTTGGGCACCTTTAAGATCAAGAAAGTTTAATTCTAGGGCTAAGCTTTCGTGTGCAT
>NW_015163195.1:0-13366 GCF_001447785.1 Gekko japonicus | reverse complement strand
CCTCCTCCCCTGTCTGATGCCTGAGTTTTTTTTATGGTTCTCTTCTCAATGGATTCTCCTATCTGTTATTGGTTATTCACTGTTTGAACATAAGAACATAAGAAAAGCCGATGCTGGATCAGGCCAATGGCCCATCCAGTCCAACACTCTGTCACATAGTGGCCAGAAATACCAGGTGCCACCAGGAGGTCCAGCAGTGGGGCCAGGACACTAGAAGCCCTCCCACTGTTGCCCCCCCCAAGCACCCAGAATACAGAGCATCCCTTGCCCCAGACTGAGAGTTCCTATCTATACCTTGTGGCTAATAGCCACTGATGGACCTCTGCTTCAGATATTTATCCAGTTCCCTCTTGAAGCCATCAATGCTTGTAGCTTCCACCAACTCCTGTGGCAGTGAATTCCAAGTGTTAATCACTCTTTGGGTGAAGAAGTGCTTCCTTTTATCCGTTCTAACCCGACCGCTCAGCAATTTCATGGAGTGCCCACGAGTTCTTGTATTGTGAGAAAGGGAGAAAAGGACTTCTTTCTCGACCTGCTCTATCCCATGCATAATCCTTTAGACCTCGATCATGTCACCTCTCAGCCGTCGTTTCTCCAAGCTAAAGAGCCCCAAGCGCTTTAACCATTCTTCATAGGGAAAGTGTCCCAACCCTTTGATCATTCTAGTTGCCCTCTTCTGCACTTTTTCCAATGCTATAATATCCTTTTTGAGGTGTGGTGACCAGAACTGTACACAGTACTCCAAATGAGGACGCACCATTGACTTATACAGGGGCATTATGATAACTGGCTGATTTGTTTTCAGTTCCCTTCCTAATAATCCCCAGCATAGCGTTGGCCTTCTTTATTGCAGTCACACACTGTCTCAACATTTTCATTGAATTATCTACTATGTCTACAAGATCTCTCTCTTGCTCAGTCTTGGTCAGCCATCCTTCCTGAGCTGAGACAAAAATGTGTGAGCTGGAGGCTAAAAAACTGTGAGCTAGCTCACACTAACTCAGTTTTGAGGGAACACTGGTTACATGCAAAAGATAACATTGTATGGTTGTTCTTTTATTGAGGCATTACCTTGGTTGCCTTAATCTGAGCTGCAGAAGCAGCAAAGACACGAACTGTCGTCCTTTGTTCAAGGTATATTTTATTATCTTAGAGAAAATACATGTGGTCTCCATTCCATTCTCCTGAACAAACCGTAGCTCAGTGAGGCGCACCTGGAGTGGCTGCGGCCAGCCAAAGGACTCAGGAAGTCACCCCCTTTTCTGCCTGCCCTTTGAGAGAGGAACTACTCAGCCTCTAGAAACACGGTTGGCTGGAGAAACCTACTCACCTTTGCACATGGATGACAAGTCAAGGTTGGATTCCTCATCCTCCTCCAGGCTTTCGGTTCCTGTTCATCCTGTTTGCAAGATGAGAGCAGCTTAGCCCAAAGTTTTCATGATGTGGCTGCATGGTAGCCCCAAGATGGGTGGCCTCAAAAGCCTCTCTCTGTCACCAGTGGGAAGTCTCTGATGCCCGAGAGCAGCCAGAGGTATACAAAAACGAGACTGCCTTTGGGGGGGGAGCAGAACCCCTACGGTCCTCGGGGATGCTCCTGGATTGGAAGCCCGCAGGGAGTGCAAAGTGGTGGCTGGAAGCTCAGGGGATTTTGTCTGGATTGCGTCTCACAATGTCAGGGGAGAGAAATATAATTTATACCCAGAGGCATGTCCGGAACATGTCAACAGGCTGCGAGCTGGATTAGTGGTTTTGGCCTACGCTTTCTCCCCCAAGCAACTCCCTGGCCTGAATTTCTGTTCTGTGCCATTTGGCTGGTCCGAGTAAAAGGTAGGATGTGGATTGTATTCTGGGCTTCTGGATTCGGGTTGCCTGCTGACCTTCTGACAAGAATTCAGATCGGCCAATGGAAGAATCCCTTTTAACGAGTGTTGCAGAGAATGGGCCTTTCTCTCCAGCCAACCTTGCATGGACCCAAGATGTCAGCTATGTGCGAAGATGTGGACATTTCCTGTTGTGTCACTCCTGCCCCTGTCAGATTAATGCCAGAGAATCTGTGGTTTCTCAACTTACTGGGGGTTTGGGGCCGGGAGTCGGCCGGGAGTGGGCCGGAGCAAACGGGCGTGATCCCACTGCAACATCTGGCCAGCGTTGCGCACCCGTCTCCGATCCAGCCCTTCCCCCGATGAAACGCATCAAAAATGAACCACCTACCGAGGTGGTTCATCCACGACGGCCGCATCAACGCTGGCCGTGGTACAGAAGAGGCTGAAATGGACTGGTTCTATGAAGACCTACAACACCTCCTAGAACTAACACCAAAAAATGATGTCCTCATCATCATAGGGGACTGGAATGCTAAAGTAGGAAGTCAAAAGGTAACCAGAATAACAGACAAGTTTGGCCTTGGAGAGCAAAATGAAGCAGGACAAAGGCTAACAGAGTTTTGTCAAGAGAACACACTGGTCATAGTGAACACCCTTTTCCAACAACCTAAGAGGTGACTCTACACATGGACATTTATTTATTTTTTTATTTAACTTTCAATTTCCTATACCACCCTAAGCCCCTTGGTAGGGGGTCTCTGGGCGGTTTACAGAGTGGGGTGCTAAGCACACATTTGTTCCCTAACTTGGGGCACATTGTATTTGGGGATGGGGCTGCCTACCGGCACCCTGGTGGAAGCGGTCCTGGCTCGGCTCTCTTCCCGGTGGTTCGTTCGGCTGGTTGTTCCTCCTCTGGCGCTCAGGCAGGCCGGCGCATGATGCGGCCTCTTCCGGCCTCGGCCACGTCCTTCTGGCTCCACCGCGCCTGTTGATGGCCTCATCGCATGCCTCCACCTCTGCCTTGTCGACGACAGCTGCCCGATGTTACCGCTGGCCACCAGGGATCGCTCCTCCAGCCTCGCTGCCGCCGCCGCTGCATTGTGCCACACTGCCTTCACCACCGGAACACCCTTTTGCTGCAGCCGATGTCCACCGCCGCCATTGCCGCCACCGTTATCGCCTCCACACACCTCGCTGGAGGAGGGTGCCCCCTACCCTTCTAAAGGTAGGTACCCATTTGTCTACTCGCATTAAGATTACATTTAGCTTTCGAGCCGCTGGGTGGGCGGGAGCTAGGACAAGGGTCGTGAGCTCACCTCGACCGCGGTGAGTCTCGAACAGCCACAGTGGCTGCACGAGTGATGTTACATGCAGGCGTTTAACTGCCTGCGCCACCGCTCCCTAATGTGATTCAGAAGTTCACTGCCTCGGAAAACGTGGAGGTTCCCTTCAGTCCCGTCTAGTCCAGCATTCCATTCACTACAGCGGCCATCGGCCAACCAAACGTTTTTGGGAAACAAAGAAACACTGCATTAAGGGTCCTAGTTGCCACCACTATGGATTCCAAGCAGGTGGCATTTGAACATACAAAGCCTTTGCATGTGGAGGTTGCACTCCAGCCTTTGACCACCCTCTTCTCCTCCATTACTTTCTCTCATCCCCCAGCCCCACCCAAGAGTCTAAAAAAACTTGCTCTAGAAACCAATAGTTTCATAGTTGTAGTTCCCCTTCCTATATTTTTCTTTGTAGTTTGTAGTCATATTGAAAAAATAAAAATACCCCTCCAGGGGTTTAAAAAACAACAACAACTAATAGATTGCCTTGCCACTCCACCATCGACATAAAGTCGTGAACTGATACTTATAACCCGCCCTCCCCACATAGCAGCCCCGGGGCAGGTCCCATACAAACTGATCTGCACACAGTGCAGGTTTACAATTAAAATTAAGAACGTATACATCCATTAAAATAAAACAATAAATTAAAATCACACAATACAATATGCCTCAAAAGATGATGTCAATACTAGCTATACTATACAGACCCCATGTTGGCCAAAGTCGGGGAATCTATGTTGAAAGGATGGCCATATATTTTTGGAAAACAAAGAACGTATATTATTCTACCAACGTCAATGGGAACTGAGCGTCTATGATGGATGTGTATTGAGGGGCACCCGTGTGGTGATTCCAAAACAAGGACAGGAGACCGTTACACCAGGCCCAACCTGGGAGCACTAAGAAGAAAGGCTTAGCTAGAAGCTACCTGTGGTGGCCAGGAATGGACCAGGAAATTGAGCACATGGTACAGACTTAAAAAAAAAGGAAGCCGTAAAATGCCTGCTGTGATTCCCCTTCATCCTTGGAACTGGCCAGATCAACCTTGGAGGTGATTACATGTAGACTATGCAGGTTCCTATCTGGGTAAGATGTTCCTCGTATTGGCAGATGCTCAGTCAAAATGGGTGGAGATTTATCCTATGTCTACATCAAATAGTGAAGCTACCATTGAAAAGTTAAGAATGTGTTTCAGTGTGCACGTGTTGCCTGAAACGCTTGTGATGGATAATGCAAGTTCCTTTACTAGTTAACAATTCAAACAGTTTATGGAATAATATGGCATTCAGCATGTTACCTTTGCACCACTTCCCCTGGCACTGAATGGCCTAGCAGAACATGCAGCGCAGTCTTTTAAAGAAGTCATTTCCTGGATACCGGGTAAAAGTCTCTCTAGAAGGCTAACTCAGTATTTGCTCAGTCATAGAATTTCACTGCATTCTAGCACAAGTTTATCTCCAGCTGAAATGTTAATGGGCAGGAAACTGAGGCCGAGGTTCGATTTGTGACACCCATACCTGACAGGACATATGCACTATAAACAACAGCAGAAAGGGCAACAGAACCGACAAGCAAAACCACTTTTTTTTTTAAATGATTGGAGAGGCAGTCTATGTTTAAAACTTTGGCTTGGGTCCTTTGTGCATACCTGCTACTGTGAGAACAGTTACAGGACTTGTGTCTTATACGGTCACTTTACAAGATGGAATTTATTTATTTATTTATTTATTTATTTATTATCTATTAATTTCAATTTATATCCCACCTTGCCTGCACAGGCAGGCTCAAGGCGGCGTACAACAGTTTAAAATGCAACAACACACAATAAATGCAATATTATAAAATTTCAAATCACAAATAAATTACATAAAGTGCAGTTGAGTACAGATGGCGAATTTCTGTGAGGTGGTCCGATGAAGCTAGGGCAGTGTCTGAAGTTGTTCTGAATGCCAGCAGCATGGGGGCCATAATAGTTTATTCTCTTACCCACTCTTAAGTCAGAAAACACTTTTGTAGCATTTCAACAATCAACACAGACTATTTCAACTCAACCCCAATACATAAACAGAGCACTTGTCATTCTGTCAAGGATATCCTTGGATGCTCTGGCCTGAACAACAAGGAACAAAACTATATCCAGACATTAAGGTTGCGGTCACACGCGCAAGATAACACAGGGGGGAAGTGAGGCTATTTCCTCCGGAGGAATCACGCAGCCCTTTGAAGCTGTGGGGGCAGCACACCACTGCGTGATCAAACACACCGCGGGTGAGTCAGGTGTGGTTTTTTTGCCATTTATTCCCAATGCGCTTAAATGGGGAATTGATGGATCACATCTCAGCACGAGGGCTCCCTATGGAGTGTGGGATGATGCGTATACTGTGAAGGGGGGGGAAATGGCACAGAGTCGGAATGGCCCGATCAGAACATCCCGACGCCATGAGAGCGTGCTGGAGCAATCAGACAGGGGAAAGTCCGTCTGTGGCCCATAGCAACCCATTTACTACCGGACTTTCCCATGTCTTTGTGACTTTCCCCTTTTACCGGACTTTCCCCTGTGTCTTTGTGTCTTCTGCAGTGGAGCAAAACAGGTTGCTGACAGGTGCGAGGCGCTTCCCAGATGTTCATGTCTGATCGCACCCTTTAAATCTGCCTGGCATTCACGCCTATGGCGCAGCTAATTGTGCGTGTGATCGCAACCTAAGTATGTCTTTTTCATAGGGGCTAATGTAACTGTCTGTCAGGTCTGTGACGAGTGTTTGACATACATCTGACATATACAACAAAGTCAGCCCTTTCTTTCTGTATCTGGGGTCAGGAAAGTCAAGAAAAGTCCGGGTTCAACTAGATTGACTCAGAGAGTCCAGGCTGGCTAAGAGAGTCCCCGGAAGCTTCGTTCTGTACTCATATCTATTTAGAATTTATTTATTTAAATTTATAACCCGCCCTCCCCGTGAACGGGCTCATATATGATAGCATATAAACATTCCAAAAGACAGAAGTCATGTAAGGTAAAAGACATGTACAGCATTATCTGTACCAGAAGGTCACATCACCCAAAGTGTCCTAAAGCCTCTTTGGAAACGGAACCAAAGTTTCAACTACAGGAGCTAATTGCTACAAAAATTGAAATAGTATAGGGTTAGGACTGAGGCTCAAACTAGCCCTAATTCCGTGACAATCTCAGATTTAGGAAGTCCAACTATACATCTGCCTGGGAACACAGTCACTAAAACTGAGAAGCAGGACAAAATGGTGTCTCCTCTTGTTCAAAATGATGGAGAATCTGATCATCTTATGTCTCCAACTACTACAGATGCACTGAAAACACCACCACCCGCGGAGTCGCCAAGATGTCATTCTACATGTCAGAGATTTGCGCCTACTCATTTGAAAGACCTATGTCGTATAAAGTTTGCAGTGCTCTGTTAGCCGAATTGCTCTTTAGGAGAGGCAATTGGAACAGTTTGTTAATTGGGATTCAGGTCAATGTCTACAGAGGATGGGCTGCACCAATACGTTCCCAGTGAAGAGACAGAGACAGAAGTAAAATTCTCTTTAGTTTACTAAATATCATGCAAAGCACACAATATCATACACACACACAAGAACTAAGTAAAAACAAAGAGATTTGGTAAAGCACTTTCGCATTTGCAGGTTATCGTTGGTGGGTGATATTTACCTCAGGTGATACACGGCTCCTAAAGCTTCCAGCAGGGAGGTATTAGGGAGGGAAGGAAATATGTAAACGGGAAAAGCGCGTGTACTCAGACCAGCCAAGAACACGTGTGGCACCCTAGCTGCAGACTAAGGTGTAAAAGCGAGGCAAGGGTTTCTGGATAGAAAGCTGGATTGAAGGGGGAAAGCAGACAGGCAGAGGACGTAGGTAAAAGAGAGAATAGTGAACTGGCTGCTCTGTGTTCTAAGTTTTAAAGCTTCTTGCGAGCAAGAGGGGGTGGGCTCAGGCGGCTTACACCAGGTGGCCCTACCCTACATGTCGGGGATTGGCTAATGGGTCAATTTCCAATCTATTGATTAACTTTGGCCGTTGGAACCTGGGCATGGGAAAAGAGGTACGTGCTGCGGCAACAATAGCATTGACTCATCTCTAGCCATGTGGATTCTCCATGTGGACTAGCAGTCTGTCGGAGGGGGAACTCTGAAATAAGCCTCTCATGTTTAGACTGAGCGTCTGGGCTAACTAATGAGTTTTCTGTGTTTGCTGTAAACCTTGTGTTTGCACACTCTTGATAAGCCGGAGACACCAGGACACCTCTGGAACGATGTTGCTTCAGCAGATTATCAACCTCAGCTGGCATCTTCTCTGGGTGCCCTCAAGGTGAACTCTTTATTACACAGTCTCTTTTTATTAGCCCTTTGCATCAAGCTTTATTCATATAACATAGTCCAGAAATAGCCCAATATAAAACGTCTGAGCTAACAGCTCTTCGTATTAATGTTATGGTGATTGAGTTCTGGTTTGGGAGTTGCTTATGGCTATTGTTTCTCATTCTTTTTATTCTTTTGCCTTTCTTATTTCTTGACTTTGGTTTATTGTGCGGTGCACTGCTCGTGTCTCAGCACCCAGTTTCATGTGTTTCTGTTCAGCTACTGAAACTGGGTCTTCCTTACCGCTTCAACATGTCACTATAGCAAGATAAGAGCGCACTTCACAGAGTTCTAAAGCTACGTAGCCTTAACTTATAGTGTGGGGACATGCGGTCTTCTTCTGGCTTCCCAGCACCTTCTTCAGGGCCCCCTTCACGTCCTTGTTGCGGAGGCTATAGATGAGCGGGTTCAGCATTGGGGCGATTATAAGGTCCATGATGCAGGCCAGGGTGGGAGTCTCCAAGGAGCCACCACCAGCACTTGAACCATTGTAGTTAATTAGCGAATTTCCGTAGTAAATGATGACAACAATGAGGTGAGAAGAACAGGTGGAAAAGGCTTTGCGCTTGCCAGTGGTGGAACGAATCTTCAGGATGGAGTGCAGAATTAGGCAGTAGGAGAGAATGATGAAGAAGAAGGGTCCCCCAGCCCCCAAAATGTTTGCTACCTGAGCTGCCATTTTATTGATGTGTGTATCACTGCACGCAATGTTCAACAGTGGGGTGACATCGCACAAGATGTGATGAATCTGGTTGACGCCACAAAAGGATAACGTGGTGCTGAGCACTGTATGGAGAGCGGAGTCTAGGGGGCCCAAGATCCAAGTAGCCAGGGCCAAAATGGTGCACACCTTGGTGGTCATGAGGCGGGAGTAATGCAAAGGTTTGCAGATGGCCGCATAGCGGTCATAGGCCATGACGGCCAGCAACAGAGCCTCCGACCCCGCAAAAGAGAGCAGGAAGAACATCTGGGCCATGCACTGGTTGTAGGAGATGGTCTGTCGCTGGCGCAAGAAGTTCACCAGGATCTTGGGGACTGTGACGGAGGAGATGCAGATGTCTAGGAAGGAGAGATGGCTGAGGAAGTAATACATGGGCGTATGGAGGCTGGGATCCAGTTGAATCAGAGTACATATTGTGAGGTTCCCTAGTACAGTGACCAGGTAAATGGCTAGGAATGGCAGGAAGAGGTAGATGTGGCTGTCTGGAATGCCGGAGAAACCTAGGAAGACAAATTCCACCACCTGTGTCTCATTCCTCACTCCCATTGAGAACTCACCTGTCAGGAGAGAAAAATGGGTGGAGAAAACACATCTTAGGTACTGTGATGAGCAACACCTCTGAGCACCGGTTTGTCAGTCCTCAAGGGGATGAGGAACAAATTGTTGCCTTCCAGGTTTATGGGTTATATAACAAATCCAAGGCTCAGGGAAAGGAACTGCTGAAGTCTGGTCCCTCTTGCCGTGTCTGCCTTCAAGACTTCCCAGTTCTTGACTCACTCAACTGCCAACAAATCACTCATTCCTCTCATTTTCTCTACCAGCGGTCTCAATTCATTTGCTGGTGCAGCTGAACACCCTTTGGAGGAGGACAAAACTGCAGACTGATTTTATCCATTAAAAAAAATCATCCCGTCCTCTGTCTCAACTACCATGTACCTGGTGTCACAACACTCCTAAATCACTCCAGATCACACCCCCTGGAGTAATTGATCTCCATCTTTCACGATGCATTCAGGCATGTCCCGATGATTCATCATAAGAACATAAGAGATGCCAATGTTGGATCAGGCCAAAGGCCCATCCAGTCCAACACTCTGTATCACACAGTGGCCAGAAATACCAGTGCCATCAAGAGGTCCACCAGTGGGGCCAGGACATTAGAAGCCATCCCACTGTTGACCCCCCCCCCCCAAGCACAAAGATGACAGAGCACCCATTTTAAAAGCCATCCCCATTTTGACCCCCCCCCCCCAAGCACCAAGATGACAGAGCATCACTTGCCCCAGAGTCCCTATCTCCCTAGAGTTCCCATCCTCCCTGGCCATCCCACAAGGTCTCCACACAGTCCTTCCCCCCCTTTGGATTCCTTCCTTTGATTAGGAGTCGCTTCCAACAATCGACCTGTGGCAAAGCCCTCTATGCTACCACCAGCAGCCTGCAACAACCTCTATAAATGGTCTGATAAGCTATTTACCAACTGTGGCTATACTCTTTTGTGACCTTTCTACTATGGCCTGCTGGGATTTTACATAGTATCATACCACCACTGTTGTGAGAAAAATAACATAGTTGGTTCAGAATATTTAAAACCCATTTATACAGTTAATTTTATAAAGAAATCACAGTGTTTTTCTCTCCTCTATTTCTGTAACTTTCCAAACAGCTAGCAGCACATGACTCCCAACATGATTTTTGCTAGGCCTTTCTCTCAAGAGATATCTTTCCTCCATTGTACACAGGAACCAACATTTGCATTACATTGTTCATGAACCTAAAGAATTTGGAAACATTTAGGAAAAAAAATGGCCCCTGCCATTAAGTCAAGGAAGCCAGAATATCTGCAATACTAAAGGCTTGCCTACATGCAGAAACTCACATCACACCTCCAGCCAGCAGACAGTGCCTGTCTGCTGCCTTGATTCAAGGAAACAAAGAACATCCTGAAATTGTAACATTCATGTTCTTTGTCATTTAGAGATTTAAATGCTATCTTGCATTGTTTTGCTAAAAGCATCAGGGCAACCCCATTGCCTCTGGAATGTGGGAACATTTTCTAGACCATAATGGTCCACATTACCAGGGCAGTTAGATTAATTGCTGCAGTTTATAATTTCTATAGCTCTATCAAAATGTATGGGACCAATATGGTATAAAAGAAGGCAAGACGCTTCCTTTTTTTACTTCCCTGTCTCTAGCCCATGCATAAAGCATGTTATGTAAAGCAATAAGCTTTTCTGTAGCAACAAGCTATTTTCAAGAGTTGCTCACCAGCACTATTTTAATAGTTTTGGGATTAACAAGCCAGGCATCAAGGCTACTAACTTTGAATCAATGGCAAATCTGTAAACATTCGTAGGGGTTGAGGGCATGGTTCATTGACCGATCACCTGCTTGGCATGCCAAAGCTCTCTGGTTCAGTGCCCAGAATCTCCAGTTGAAAGGATCAGGTAGGAGGTGATGTGAAAGACCTTTGCCTGGGACCCTGGAGAAGTGCTGCCAATCTGAGTGGGCAATACTGATCTTGCTAGACCAGTGCTCTGAGTCAGTATAAGGCAGCTTTGCATGTCCAACACGTGATCTGGCCTTCTTGGGAGCTGGAGCTGGTGAGAATCTGTCCTTATATATAATTGAATAGTGGGTGCCAAGGTTCTAATTCTAAAATGCACTCCCTTAGTGTATGGCTGATGGCACTGCTCCTCAGCATATATCGCCACCAATCAGAAGGCAAAGCCCGGGTCCCGCCCACACCACAACTGCTGCGACAACCTGGTCTTTTGCATATGGAAGCTGATTGGACTTCAGTCCATTCCACACCTCAAACTCCCCCCCCCCCCCAAGGCAGTTGGAATTTTCAGTTGCATAACATACCTCATAGGGGAGAGGAGAATGGGTAACAATGGTTACCACTCTCCAGGTGAGGGCTACAGATAACTCAAACATACAAATGCTCTTCAGGTAGCAGAGATCAGTCTCTCTAGAGAAAACAGTGGACTCTGTCATTAAACCCTGCTGAGGTTGCCACAGGAAACTGACACTGTTTGCCCAAAGCCAGAGCACTCTCCCAGCGCCTCTTTCTAGATCCCGTTGTATTTATTTCCGCAACGGGCATTATTTCTAGTTAAATAATAAGAAGAGAAGAGATTGGATTTATACCCCACCTTTCACTACCCAAAGGAGTCTCAGAGCGGCTTATGAACTCCTTTCCCTTCCCCTCCCCACAACAGACACCCTGTGAGGTGGGGGGGTCTGAGAGAGCTCTGACAGAAACTGCTCTTTTTTTTCCAAGAACAGCTCTTGTCAGAACTAGGGCTTGCCCAAGGTCATCCAGCAGCTGCAAGTGGAGGAGGAGTGGGGAATCAAACCTCCTCCTCCTCCTTTTCCTCCACTGATGGCATTAATGCAGCCTGTCAGGGTGGTGTTCTCCATTCTTGTCTATCTTTCTGTCTAAGCAAAATATGAGCAGTTTCTGTTACAAAGTGACTCACCTTTGCGCATGGATGGATGGATGGATGGATGGATGGATGGATGGATGATGGATGGACGGACAGACGGCTTCTCCTCCAGTTCAGCTCCCGTTCATGTTGGAAAGGGAGACCACACAGTCTTTCACTGTCTCTGCTGCTAGACTGCAAGGTCAGAGTGGAGATATTGCTTAGCCTGAAGGCTACAGCGTGGTAGAGATTGGTTGTCCCCGAACGTGGACCCTACAGTCTGTCTGGAAGGTCTCTCTCCATCTTCAACATGAAGAGCATGTCCCTGTAACCGGTTTGTACAAGACTGAGGCAGATTGGAAGTGAGAATGCTTTACTTGGCCTTGGGGCCTTGGGAATAAACCTCAGTTGGGAACCCTCAGAGAATGGTGTGTAAATGCTGGAACTTTTGAGAATTGGTGGCTCACATGGGGCTTTTTAGGAGACTCAGTGAAGCCATGCGCAATGGATATTGCCTCATAGTGTCAGGGGATACACAACTATCAGGCCCACAGTGGAACTGGCCCATCTCCTGCTTCCAGTTCTGCTGCTGCTGCTACATCATAGCTTGCTTCGCCAGACTCTCTTAATCACTCGGCCATTTCATGTTTTAACCTGGGTCCCAGACTCAGAACACTGAGCATGTGATTTCTGTGGTGAATGTCGATAAATCAAAAGTAGGTTTGCAGCTTACAGAGACACACCAGAACAGCATGCTCAAGATTGCTACAGCACAGACATTTTGATGTGATAATTCAGAGCAAGAGGTGTCAATGATCAGACACTGAAAGGCCCCAGTCACAAGAGTGAATGAGTTCGACACCCCTGCCTTAAAATGTATATCCTGCTCCCTGCTACAAATTATGCAAAGTGGCGTTCTCGGGAACCCAAGGATGATCCCAGGTCCATAGCAGGGAAGGGCGCAGGGGCCAAAGGTGGGAGAGCGTGTCCAGTGGCTCACAAGAGGCAGGGCTGTGGCTGCACATACAGAGAAAAACCAGCCCTCTATTCTGGTTTGATCAGAGGGACAATCACTCCCGACATCCCTGGGCGATTCTGCATCTAGCATTAGCTCCACATTTTCTCAACCGGGAGGGAAAAGTGCAGCTCAAAACCACATTCAAATACCTCTGGGCAACTCCGTATAGACGACAAAATCAGCCCTGAATGGCCATAAATCCATGCAGAAGGTACCATAAAATCCGAAGATCAAAGAAAGCGGAAGCGGCATGGAGTGTGGAGGGTACCGTAAATTTCGTTGATCGAAGGAAGTGAAGGAGGTATGCAATGCAGAGGGGGATTTATGTTCCTTCCAACGTGGGTGGGTTTTGTATTACAACAGAGGGAAAAGCCAATGCAGAATCGCCTCTGAAAACCACACTTGCCTGTGAAGCCAGGAAAGGGCAGCAGTTGGTACCCCAGGCCTCCACAGAAGGAAGCACATGGCCAGGGTGACCGGTATGGTCCCAGATAGAGTTGCCAGTTTCAGAATGGGAAATGATTGGAGATTTTGGGGGTGGAGACTTCACTGGGGCATCATGCCACAGAGTCCACCTTCCAAAGTGCCTGTTTCCTCCAGGTGAACTCAGCTCTGTCTCTTGGAGATCAGTTGTCATCCTAGGAAAT
>NW_015163194.1:131508-148443 GCF_001447785.1 Gekko japonicus | reverse complement strand
AGACTCTTGGTATTTTAAAACCTGCAGTCAGATTGGTCACTGTGGCATGACAGGGCAATCCGGACAGACTCTGAACTTTGGCGGGAATGAATCCTATTGGTCCTAAGCCCTCAATCGTAATTGGTCATTACTGTGCTGGGGGTGTGGCCTCGCTGGTTCAAAATGTATACGGTTGCATCGTTCTATGAGTCTTGTTTGTGTTCTGAGCTGAATAAAGACATCACTGTTTAAGAAACGCTGCCTCGATCTCAGTACGTAACAGTCATGGAGCCGGATGTTGTCTCCTGCTTGGGCCACCCTGTAAGAGGCAGTCATGCAAGCATTTACTTTTCCCCTTAAACTTTGAATATGTGCAGACATTTTAGACTGAAAGATGTGCATCATCATCTGAAATCTTATTACAGGCAAATTGTAATAAATGCATTCTCTTCATGTTTTCCCGCTACAGGGATCTTTTAATTTCTACCTACCTTTCTTTACTCTCTAAACCAGCCAAGACTGATTCATCCCGCTTAAGTACTGAAACAGACTTTCTTCCCTTTAGCATAGATGCCATAAATGCACACAAGGGCACAAAGAGGTTAGCCAGCCTGCTGGGGGCATTGCCCAGAACATAAAATCCCTGTGGGTACTCGAGCCCAACTGCCCCCACCTCCAAGTTTACACCTGATGCTTCCTCTGTCCGTCTGAGCAGTTTGGGCAGAAAACTAAAGTTGGTTCCTTATTCCCAGTTCCTAAAGACACACATACACACCCCATGTTTGTTCACTTTCCCACCTCTCCTTTCTGTCTCCTTTTGTCTCATCCTGTGACTGAGATGGTGTAAGAGAATGACCCCCACCATACTGGCTCCTGGCCACATATTTCTAAGAGAGGAATCACAGAGAAATGTTTCTGGTTTCATATCCCTCGCTTCCTCCAGATGCCGTCTTGCCAGGGCTGGGCCTACGCAACAAGCTTGAAAGCAGGGAGAAGCTGTGTGGGAGCTCAGTCCTTTCCTTTACACTTCTGTGCGTTATTTATATTTATTGATTTGATTTATAGCCTACCCTCCCCGTGAAGACAGGCTCAGGGAGCCTTAAAAGGTAAAGGTAAAGGTTCCCTTGCTCGAAAGCCAGTCGAATCCGACTCTAGGGTTGCGGTGCTCATCTCCGTTTCAAAGCCGAAGAGCCAGCGCTGTCCGAAGACGTTTCCGTGGTCATGTGGCCGGCATGACTAAACACCAAGGCGCACGGAACGCTGTTACCTTCCCACCGAAGTGGTACCTATTTATCTACTTGCAATTTCTTGCTTTCGAACTGCTAGGTTGGCGGGAGCTGGAACGAGAGACGGGAGCTCACTCCGTCATGCGGCACCCGGGTCTCGAACTGCTGAACTACTGACCTTCCACAGCCTGCAGTTCAGCGTCTTAACCACTTGAGCCACTGCAGCTCCTCCAGGGAACCTTACAGTCATATATATAAAAATACAGTGTACAAATATTAAAACAGATAAAACAGTTAAAACCACAACAAAGGGCAAAGTGCTAGCAGTACAGTAAACAATGGTGGCTTTCTTTCGGCATCCAGGTATAACTGTTGCCATATTCCAGGTTCCTTGCCAGGCTCTCAGACATTACTTTGGTGCGGATGTTACTTTGGTGCTGATGTTAGGGCCTGGGCCACGGCATGGGGTACAGTGTGTGGGGAAAGGGAACCAGCAAAGCAGCAGAGCACGGATCAAGGAGAACAGCCCAAACAGGAAGAGGAGCATTGGGTTTAAGGAATGCTTTTGAGCAAGTCTGAAAGATACTGAAGACATGATTGCCTCAGACCTTTTGAGAATGAGGGTTAGACGCCTCCTTATTTCTCAGTTCCTTCCCTCCCACACCAGGTCCTCATTTTCTTGCCCTCCACTATTTGATTTAAGTCCCACTTCCCTCCTGTAGTCTATATTAATCTATATTAATTTAATTAACTTAGGCCTTCCTCTTCATTATCTCACTGTGGTACTGCTTTCTTCTACCCTCTGTGTATCATTTGTGTCTCTCTTTGGCTGAATCTTTAAGAGTGTCTATTAATATTTAAGACTATTTAATGCAGATTAGTTACCCTTTAAGCCACATGATTGTACTTTTGGTCAAGGTGCTTAAAGAGTAGATTTCCCTTCCGACTCTTGGGGGGGGGGACAGTGTGGGCACTCCAGACTGATCTATGACTGGGCCACAGTTGTTACCTTTTGCTTGCATTGCTACAAGGTAATCAGCATTCACTTATGGCTAGCAACTGGGGCCATGCCATCAGTCCTATGGTTGGCACCAGACAAGTCCCGAAGCCGCAGCACAGGGAAATTCATAATGCTGTAATCCCCACATTGCTGACAAGGTACCACCACTCTTTCTCATATCACAGAGATTGCTGTAGGAATCCTTGGTAGAATCCCTCTTCACATGCATACAAACACATACATTGTGATTCCAAAGTGGAACATAGTACACACAGGGGAACACGCAGAGTACATTCCGTCAAGGCTGTGCTCAAAACAACATCGATAGCTGTTGCAATGTCAGATCTTGTTGTCATCACTAAGTATAGAAGCTTGCCCATGGCAGCTCTGTAGTTATTGTCTGGCCCCAGTGGTTCACTCAGGTACCTTTTCTTTGTAGAAGCCCGACTCCATTGGTGTGGGCACTGAAACATTCCAGGCCCAGGCCACCATGTTTAGAAGCACTACCTTTATTCACCAGATGTTGGGGGTGAACAGCGGGAGTCATCCCTCTCTTGCCCGTGAGCTGTTCTGAACCCACTAAGGACAGCTGGCCAAGAAGTCCGACAACAGAGCCAGTTTTGGCAGGTGCAGCTTTCCATGGAGGGTTGAGGAAAGCTGCTTTTGACTGAAGAAGTACAAATTGTAGGTACTTGCTCCTCTCCAGCCTCTGGTCGCCTGTGTAGGAGAGCCTGCAGGAGCTATGCCTCTCCCTTCGACTTCCATGTCAGTGATGGAACGGAAGTCCTCTGTATGAGACTCAAGCAGGAACAAAACACCTCAGCCTGACATGAGGGGGGACCCTATACCCAATGAGCAAAGCTTGGTTTGAGGGGTGCCAAACACTCCTAATGAAGGGAAACCAGGACGCTTAAGGGAGGGAATCCTTTGCAGAGAGGAAATATTTTAAAAGTTGTTCCCAGTGAAAGGCATCGTGGTATATTTCCAAAGCCATGTATTCTGCCGAGAAAATGAAGAGTATCATGACATGTCAGAGAGCTTTCCCCAGTTATCCAAAAGTATCTGGTGCTTGTTCAAAGGACCCGGATCTCAGAGAACAGGGAGATAGTATTTGGTGTCTGTGAAGGAGGACGGCTTTATTAGCCCCAGGTACAAATGTCACGCACTTATGCTTGCCAGGCTGACTTTAGACACCCCGTTAGAAGAAGGGAAGACAGCAAAGGTACCAGCAGACAAGAAAGACTGACCTGCCCTTCAGTGCTTTGAGGGGAAGAGAGAGGACCTTAGTCAGCATTGACTCTTCATGAATCCCATCACTAAATCGTCTCTCTGGCCTTGTGGGAAAGCCCCACAACAGGAGGACGGACTTGCTTGACAGATGGCCTGGAAGAAAAACCAGCCCAGCATTCAGGGACCTTGTTAAAAAAAAAGTTAGCAGCTGAACAGGGGAGGGGGGAGGAGAGAATGAATCGGCTGCTCCCAGTTCAATGCCGCATGGCCCAATTCCTTGAGTCAGCTGTGATATGACTCCCCCACACATAATTCTTCTAATGAAAAGGTGTTTTTGTTTCATGAAAAAGGTCCTGGACCCTGGTTTTTGCACCAGTTATCTTCCAGACCACATCAATAGGCTTGTCAAGTCCAGGTTGTTCAGTTCAGTTTCTTGTTATGGTCCTTAGACCCGTCATAAGTCCAGGTTGAGAAATTGCTGGAGATTTAGGGGAGAGCCTGAGGAGGACGCAGTCTAGTGTGTTCCTCTGACGCCATTGCGGGTCTCGCAGTGGCAGGACCTCTCGGGGCAAAGAGGGGGCTCGATCCCTTGGCACGCACCTTGGGAGCAGCACCTCTTGTGCCCCAGGCTATGAGCCTCCTACATGGGCTCCAGGGGCCCCAAAACCATCCTATCCCCCTCCCACCCGCTACGATCCAGATCGCGCCCATCAGAGCTCGATGGGATGTGTCCATTCTCAAGTTGCCAGAACTGGAAGTCGAGGGACACAATCTCTTATTAATGCTGCTATTTATTGGTATCACTTACCAATAAATCACTTAAGGTTATTAGTACTGATTTTATTGTTGTAATGAGTTTAATTGTTAATGTATTTATATGGATGGACATTATACTGTGTTGTAACCCACCCTGAGCCTGCTTGCAGGGGAGGGTGGGACAGAAGCCCAATCAATCAATCAATCAATCAATAAGGTGGCAGTGGACAGATTTCCCATGTTGTCTGTCTGATGCATCTGGTGATCAAAGGTCTACTATGTCAGAACACGGGGATTCCGTGGCTTATTTTAGTAGGCTGTCAATATATCTAATCAATTAATTATGGATTGGATTCCACAGATCTGTTCTGCAAACAGTGGCGCTTTTCTCTGGCACAAGCATCCTTCTGCCAATGCAGAAAAAAAAATATTTTCCCAATTTTGAGGTCTGGATTGGCCCCAAATGTTAATATAGAATGGGAAAATGGATCAAATGGATATTGTTGTGACCTTATGCAGCCTTGTTCTCTAGCTGCAGAAACCGTAGGAGGAACAGGACCCACACTCTAGCAGAAGTAGACGCATTCCACTTAAAAAGGGACATCAGATGAGAAATCTCTAAGAGATCTCAAGGTGGACAGAGGGAGGACTGACTGTTCTACCAGGACTCTGGTAGATAGGGACTCTGGGGCAAGTGATGCTCTGTCATCTTGGTGCTTGGGGGGGGGTCAACAATGGGAGGGCTTCTGGAGTTCTGGCCCCACTGGTGGACCTCCTGATGGCACCTGGTATTTCTGGCCACTGTGTGATACAGAGTGTTGGACTGGATGAGCCTTTGGCCTGATCCAACATTGGCATCTCTTATGTTCTTATGACTAAATTCTGCTGTAAGAAGCAAGAAGCCAGGCCAATTCCATTGCACAACACATAAGCATGTATGTGTGTGTGTGTGTGTTAATGGGCCTTACGTCTGCAAACAGGTGGATCCACACCTGACCTTTGTATTTCAGCACATACCAGGGACTGCACTGCCCAGTATATAAGCAGATGGTCTAAACAGGAGGGCAGTAGCGGAGCAAATATTTTCCCTTTTTTTGTCCCCCCCCCCCAATAGGGGATTTTTAAATTGCATTTTCTATATACTACAAAGAAACAAGGAAAGGTAACTACAAACTACAGGTGAAAGTAAAGAAAAACCACTAAAACCCCAAGAGATGGTGGTCATTCACAATGCTTATAAATTAGCTTCTAGTTAAATAAGCTTATACTTTGCTACGTTGAGTACACAATTCTTATTGCTTATACTAGAATCTCCAACAAATCTGACTATATAAAGATCTCTATAGAGAAATTATTTAAATTCATTTAAAACAGAATCTAGAGAACAATCACAACTCATTTTTTATCCTTTTTGTTTCTCAATTGATAGCTTAGTTTAGGGGCAGAACATCTGGCCAGCAACGTCCTCATGGCAGATTTCATCTCTTTGCTCTTCAGAGTATAGACAACTGGGTTTAGCAAGGGGGTGACAGTGATGGAGAAGACTGAGACTGCTTTATCAATCGTGAACCTGGCGTATGGACGCAAGTAAATAAAGATGCAGGGTCCAAAGTACATGGTGACCACTGTGAGGTGAGAGGTGCAGGTGGAGATGGCCTTGGATGTCCCTTCAGAGGGAGGCCTGGAACAGATGGCTGAGAGAATGAGTCCGTACGAGATGAGCAAAGCGACAAACCCAACCAGTGAGATGATACCACTGTTGGTCACCATCATGATCTCTAGGGAATAGTTGTCAACACAGGCCAACTTGATGATCAAGGGGATGTCACAGAAGAAGCTGTCCAGGTGGTTGGGCCCACAGAAGGGGACATTAATGGTGAAGGCCAATTGCACACTTGTATGGAGGAGCCCACCGGCCCAGGAGCCTAGCACAAGTCCCACACAATGGCATTGACTCATGAGGGAGGCATAGCGGAGAGGATGGCAGATGGCCACATATCGGTCGTAAGCCATAGCCATGAGTAGGAGCATCTCACTGCCTCCAAACAGGTGGAGGAAGAAGATCTGTGCCATGCAGCCCTGGAAGGAGATGGTCTGATGGTCCTGGACAAGGAAATCAAAGAGAGCCCAGGGGATGGCAAAGGAGGACATGCAGAGGTCCAGAAAAGCCATGTGGCCCAGAAGAAAGAACATGGGTGAACTGAGAAAATGGCGGTCCTGGGAAATTGCCAAGATGATAAGAAGGTTGATGAAGAGGGTGGCCACATAGAGGAAGAAGAAGAACACAAACAAGAGGAGGTGGGCTTCCCAAGATGGGGAGAGGCCGAGGAGGACAAACTCAGTCACTGTGGTCCTGTTTTCCCACGCCATTCACTTCTTACCTATCCCTGAGAAAACAGGGGAAAGAGGAAAGAAATAGTAACGATAACGATCAACACAGGCTTAGAGTCAACCACACATGGAAGTCCTTTTGCATTGCCAACAACATTATTGGTAATAGGACAAACTCGGTCACTGTGGTCCTGTTTTCCCACGCCATTCACTTCTTACCTATTCCTGAGAAAACAGGGGAAAGAGGAAAGAAATAGTAACGATAACCATCAACACAGGCTTAGAGTCAACCACACACGGAAGTGCTTTTGCATTGACCAATTTACTTTCAGCATTACCAATAATGTTGTTGGCCTTCACCTCTCACATTGTGACACCTTTGGAGGCTGGAGGCTGCTACGGGCAGGGGTAGCTCTGCCTAGTAGGCAGGGCAGCTAGAGATAGATGGATTTTCCAAAGCAAACTCTAAACTGACGAGCTTATGTTACTCCGGTATTTCTATGCTTGTTCCCACTCTCTGCATCCAAACTCCACCTTGAACCTTCAAAGCCATCTCTGGATGCTATTAGCCCTATGAGTAAACATGGACGCAAGATGCCTCCTCCTGTGGAATTTCCTGTCCCGTTCTTTTGGTTTCTGAGACACCACCACCCATCATAGAATGTGCCAGTCACCCCTAGACCCATGATAAGCAACATCCACTGCAGTGGATTACAGTCTTTGTGCTCCCTAATTTGAGAGGCACATCCAAGATCTGTGCCACTGGGTCTACTCTAGTGCCCCTTCTATAAAGTCCTAAGGATACTACATGACTGACTGAAATTTTATCTGCAGACACAGAATGATTCGATGAATGACTTGTTCTCCTAAGAAAGCATTTTGCTCTTCAAAATAGCATTCTCTGTGTTGGGTTGGTCCAGGGGTCATTTCATAGAAAAAGAGCTAGGGGGACTCATTAGCATAACTCATTAGCATATGCCACACCCCCTGACATCACCGGAAGTGTGTCCTCCCCACAGCTGGCGGTGACCTCCAGCGGGCACCAGCAGGGAGCTCCAGGCCCCACCCTCCCGCACCTCACCCGGGGGATGGCGTCCCCCCGCATCCCCCCAAATGACCCCTGGGTTGGTCAGCTTTTCACATGGCTTTTGTCCATGCAGGTCTTGTGACCCCCCCCCAGCATAGCCTTTGCGTGGGTGAGGTCAAAGGGGAACCCCCCTCCCAAAGCAGAAAAGCTTTGGGGATCAAACCCTCTACCCCTTAGAAATTAACAAAATGCCATTAAGGGTAGAGGGTTGGATCCAATGCTCTCTCTAAGCTGTGGAGTCTTGTGAGTAAAAATCCTACTTTGTGAGCTCCTGGCATTAAAGCTGTGAGCGAGCGATTTGGCTGCTGCAGAAATGAGTTTGCTCTGGAGCCCTCCTTCCTGAGCTAGGACAAAAATGTGTGAGCCGGAGGCTAAAAAACTCTGAGCCAGCTCACACTAACTCAGCTTAGAGGGGAGACTGGTTGTATGTCACAAAGTTTCTGGGTACTTTGGTAGTTGACAATGAACGATTTTTGTTGTTGTTCAGTCGCACAGTCGAGTCCGACTCTTCGCAACCCGCCAGGCCCTCCTGTCTTCCGCCGTCCTCTGAAGTTTGCTCAGTTTCATTGAACAATAGCAGCTCGATTAATGGGAAATGGGCTGCTCTTTTCCCTAAAGCCACATTAGAATGTCCCTTGAATCGCATCTGATTGCAGACTGGAAAAGAGCAGAAACCAAGTTTGCTGGTCGGAGGGTAGAGTTAAAAGATAAAATGGTTTTTGTATTTGTTGGAGGAGTCGGCTTAAGGTTGCTGTAGCCTGGGGGACCATTTGTTTATCTTAAAGACTTGTACTTGCCTTTTGGTATGACACGGGCATAGCCAGGCAGCAAATAGCATTAAAATAAGGTAAAATTACAGCTGTGTAAACATAACAAATGGAGCTGCGGTGGCTCAAGTGGTTAAGACGCTGAACTGCAGGCTGTGGAAGGTCGGTAGTTCAGCAGTTCAAGACCCGGGTGCCGCAAGACGGAGTGAGCTCCCGTCTCTAGTTCCAGCTCCTGCCAACCTAGCAGTTCGAAAGCAAGAAATTGCAAGTAAATAAATAGGTACCACTTCGGTGGGAAGGTAACAGTGTTCCGTGTGCCTTGGTGTTTAGCCATGCCGCCGGCCACATGACCACGGAAACGTCTTCGGACAGCGCTGGCTCTTCGGCTTTGAAACGGAGATGAGCACCGCAACCCTAGAGTCGGACTCGACTGGCTTTCGAGCAAGGGAACCTTTACCTTTAAACATAACAAAATTAAAATATCCCGACCTGGATGCCCCAAGGCTAGCCAGTTCTCGTCAGGTCTCAAAAGCTAAGCAGGGTCAGCTCTGATTCGCATTTGGATGGGAGGACACCAAGGAAGTCCAGGGTTGCTGTGCAGAGGCACTTATTTATTATTTATTTATTTATTTATTAATCAGACTTATACCCCGCCCTCCCCTGTAGGGCTCAGGGCGGCTAACAGGCAAAAGATATTGCAACAATAAAACATAATTCTCAAAGTTAAAAACAAATAAACATTTGAAAACCCAATCCTCTTAGAATAATAGAATCACAGAGTTAGAAGGGGCCATACAGGCCAACCCCCTGTTCAATGCAGGATCAGCCTAGAGCATCCCTGACAACTGTTTGTCCAGTCACTGCTTAAAGACTGCCAGGGCGGGGGAGCTCACCACTCCCCGAGGCAGCTGATTGCACTGTTGCACAACGCTCAGTGTAAATGTTTTTCCTAAGATCGAGCTAGTACCTTCCCGCCCTTAATTTAAACCCATTATTATGAGTCCTATCCTCTGCTGCCAACAGGAACAGCTAGAGATGTAAAATTTCAGGAAATTTTGAAGCTTGGGAAAAAATGGAGATTTTCGGAAAAATTGAAAAAAATGCTACATTAGCATTTCTTTTGTCTTTTCTAGATTGAAAGTCATTCTGTTACTTTAGGAACATAAAATATGACTATGGACATTTTTACTTGGCATGAAATTATCACAACTAGCATATTAAAAATATAGTGTATCCAAACAATTATTACAAACAGAATACCCACCCACATGCAAAAAAAAAACCTGAAACTTTTTTATTTTCTTCTGACAATCGCACCTCCTAAAGGAAGAAATGCATCTTGTTCTTGCATTGGAGAGTTCAGTTTGGAACCTAGGACTTGCCTGTCCTCAGTGCACAGAAAGTAGATCAATCTGATACCATATATATATATTTTAGAAATGATCTGGAAAATATTTGAACACCATGTCTTAAAATATTTTATTCATCATGTTAAAATAAAACGTTCCATGATCAGTTTTTTTCCTTTTCTTTTCTTTTTTCAATTTTTCCAATTTTTCGGAAAAAAACAAAAAGGCTTCAGGAAAAAAATGGGGAAAAAACATTTTTTCCCCCTAATTTTTCCGGTTTTTTTCCGGGCCTTCACATCTCTAGCTGTGACTTGATGGCACTTTCCACCACTGCAAACATCTGTCTCTTGACCTGGATAGTCCAGGCTAGCTGGATCTCATGAGATCTCTGAAGCTAAGCAGCATTGGCCCTGGTTAGTATTTGAATGGGAGACCACTAAGGAAGTCCGGGGTCTCTGCACAGAGGCAGGTAATGGCAAACCCACCTCTTTTCGTCTCTTGCCTGAAAACCACAGGAGGTCGCCGTAAGTTGGCTGTGACTTGACAGCTCTTTCCACCAGACACTAAAACACACCAACACCATATCTTACAAAAAGACTGACCGAACGGCCAGCCACATGGTGGGAGATGATCTACAGATGAAGCCAAGCCACAAAAACTTGCTTACTGTTGGAGTAGCTGCCATTTGTGATCCCCATGTAGTGGCTGAGATGTGAGAAACGGCAGAAGAGAGGAAGATGCAGGAGGAGATGGAGGCAAGGTAGACAGGAATATTGGAAGAATGGAAAATATGTGCCGTGAACATGGCAAAAGCTAGGGGTTAATCAGTTATGCAGAAGATACAATTAAAATAAAAGGAAGTCAAGGGACAGCTCACGGTTATCCTGGGAAAGTCCTTACCCCAGACTGTTATAATGGCCAGAGGAATAAATATCATAGCAAGAACTGTATACATACATGGAAGCTTCGCCTATCACTAGCTGCCTGATATGAATAAGAGATTTCCATGTTCAGAGCCAGCACACCTCTAGCTGGTGGTAGAAAGTGCCATCGAGTTGCCTCATGGAGTTTCCAAGGCAAGATAATTCAGAGGTGGTTTGCAATTGCTTGTTTCTACTTAGCAGCCTTGAATTTTCTTCGTGGTCTCCCATCGAACTACTAACCAGGGCTGACCCTGCTTAGCTTCCAAGATCTGACAAGATCAGGCTATCCTGGGCTGGTTAGGGCATGCCTCTAATACCTGCATATGTTACAACAGGACAGATCCAAACATTAGAGACCTCTTCCAAAGTAACTGATTGGACACTGCTGGAAGACAAAATGGTCAACTAGATGGCCACAGCCTAATCCAGAATCAGAGGTCAAGTTTCTCTTGTTATGATGATCCTTCTGAGTAGAGAACACAACTCACTCTCACCACGGCAGTTTCTACCTGGAGCTGTATCTGGGCTGAAACGCATCTCAGAGCAACCCGAGCTTCAGCTGATATTCACCCGTTGCCTTATTTGTTCCAAAGGGAAGGATCCTATCTAGTGTCAATCTAGTGAATGAATATTCAGGGTTATTAATGCATTTATTTCCCTTAAACTACACATCAAACCACATAATACTTTCATTATCTCAATATTCCATGTAGAAGAAGAAGAAGAAGAAGAGATTGGATTTATACCCCGCCCTTCACTTGGAGTCTCAGAGCGGCTTACAAACTCCTTTCCCTTCCCCTCCCCACAACAGGCACCCTGTGAGGTGGGTGGGGCTGAGAGAACTCTGACACAAACTGCTCTTTTTCAAGGACAGCTGTGTCAGAGCTTGTGACTGACCCAAGGTCACATCAGCAGGTGCAAGTGGAGGAGTGGGGAATCAAACCCAGTTCTCCCAGATTAGAGTCCGTGCACTTAACCACGACACCAAACTGGCTCTCTTAAATACATTATGAATACTTAAATACATCATGAAGATAGTTTTAGGGGGTCAGCCATGTTGATCTGCAAGAGAACCACTAGACTGGAGTCCGGGAGCGCCTTGGAGACCAACAAGTGGTTCAGGTTAGGACCTTCTGAGAATCTGACAAAAGGAAGATTTGATTCTCCAAAGCATCTACCCGGAAACTCTCGTTGGTTTCTAAGGTGCTACTGGACTTGACTCTAACTGTTTCTCATGCCATGTTAAGAACATAAGAACATAAGAGACACCAATGTTGGATCAGGCCAAAGGCCCATCCAGTCCAACACTCTGTGTCACACAGTGGCCAGAAATACCAGTGCCATCAGGAGGTCCACCAGTGGGGCCAGGACATTAGAAGCCCTCCCACTGTTGACCCCACCAAGCACCAAGAAGACAGAGCATCACTTGCCCCAGAGCCCCTATCTATACCTTGTGGCTAATAGCCACCGATGGACCTCTGCTCCATATGCTTATCTACTGTTAAATATGCCATATGATTTGGGGAGGGAGTGCAGGAGGAGGCTATGTTTTGCCCCAAGTCCTGAGTCACTGCGCTGCCGCTCTGCATATTTCATTGCACAAGTTTCACAACTAGATTTTGTATGGATCTCTCGAATGCAACACTTGGTGACTTAAACCTTGGCACATCCAGATGTTGCTTTGTAGGCACTTCCCCCAAATCACTGCTGAGTATGTCTGAGCTGGCTGGCAGCATCTTTACCATGCCGGCTGGCTAACGGCTGGAGTGTTCTTCCTTCCAATCAGAGCCTACTAGTGGCATTCTGCTACTGTTCCCCAATTGCGGCTCAAGATGGTGGTCAAGTGAGGGATGTGGGTGGATGAACAAGCATACAATGTAGAATAATTCCTTTAGTATCCTTGAGTACATCCAGCAGTGATCCAACTGCTCCCAATTTCATATCGTGTCACGGGAATGCCATATGGCAGGGGTGGCCAAACTTGCTCAACGTAAGAGCCACACAGAATAAACGTCAGATGTTTGAGAGCCGCGAGACATGAACAAATATCATACGTGTATTTTTATTGAAAAATATACAAATTTGAGACTGCCAAAAACAAACAAACAAAAGGGGTTAAAAACAGATAATGTTATTTTTATTTGTCCAATTATATTTATTTGTCTGCTAATGTCATTTATTTGTCTAAGAGAGAGAGAACGAGAGAGAGAGAGGTGGAAAAAAGAGGTGGAAAAAAGAATGAAAGAGGTGGAAAGAAAGAGAGAGAAACAAAGAAAGCAAACAAATGAGAGAGAGAGAAAGGTGGAAAGAAAGCAAATAGATGGGGGATGAAGGAAGGGGAAAATATATATAGAGAGAGAGGTGGAAAGAAAAGAAAGAAGTGGAGGGAGGGAGGAAAGAGGGGAGAGGTGGAAAGAAAGCAACTTCAACTTTAAATGTATTCTCCAATCCCTCTCCAAGTTGGCCAGGGGGGCTTTGAGAATGCATTTAAAGTTTGTTTTCTTTCTTTACTCTCTCCCACCTCAAGCCTACCCAGGAAGGGGAACACTGGCTGGGGAAGGGAAGACCAATTGTGGAGGCGTGCCTCCCCTTTGCTTCTCCAGCCGCCCTGCTGGGAGCCTCACAATATGTGTGAAAGAGCCGCATGTGGTGCCTGAGCCACAGTTTGACCACCCCTGCCATATAGGATAGACATGTGGGTCATTACATCCAGAGATGGGAAGGGAAGATAGGTCATTCGAAAGAAAATGGAGATCTTCTCTGGGGAGTCTATAGATTGTCATACTTCTCACAATCCCATTTGAAAAAATTAGATCTGTTTGAGTAGGAAGAGAAACGAACTCTTCTGTTTGCTTGTTGGCAAAAATTTAATACACCCTCAACTGGATTCTTACCCACCTGTCAAACCTCAAAAGACCAGCTTCTTCTGGAGTCCACCTGAGCAGCAGCACAGAAGCATTGCATCCGGCGACATCTTCTGTACAGGAGTGTTACGTGGAAGATACATATCTGCTCAGAATGCAGGTTGAAGGGAGATGGGAACCAATCGTAGGGAAAAGATGTGGGTTCAACGAACTCTTCACTGTTTTGAGAGGGGGTAGTACCAACGGGTGCTTTATGAGCATGCATCGAAAGAAACCCACAATGTAATTAGGGGGGAATGACCAAGAAAAGCATCATATCCCTTTTCTCTTTAAGGTACACTTCCCTTCATAGTTATAGTCTTCCCCAGCTGCTGAAGCTGCCATGGTAAGGACCACAGTGAGCCTAGACAAAGATAACCAACTGTCAGTTTTCTTGAGGGACCTCATTAAAAAGTTAACAACACTGGTTGTTACCACCAGTGCACACAACCTCTGGGGGTGGTAGAGGCAGAAAGTGAGGAAGCCTGGATCCAGATCCTTGTCTGGCAGGAATTGATCCGTGGAATCTCTCCCTTATTATAATTGAATAGCAATGTTCTGTATTGAACATTCTAAATTTGGCCCCTTTAGTGTTAGGCCGGAAGAACTGCCACTCAGAAGACACTGGCTGGGTTGACTGGCTGCTTTGTGCAGTCCCGCCCAGCGTTCCAAGGTCATTTGCATATGGAAGCTGATTGGACTTCACTCCATTCCACACCTCAAACTCCCCCCCCCCGCAAGGCAGTTGGAATTTTCAGTTGCATAACATACCTCATAAGGGAGAGGAGAATGATGTCAGCTGCTTTGGTTACCACTGCAGGGTGGGGTCTGAGGAGGAGGAGGAAAAGGGGAATCTCAGACAGATACAATGCCATACTGCCCACACTCCAGACAAGCTGTTGCCTGTCTCCAGGTGACAGCTGGAGAGATCTTAAAGCTTTGGTGCTAATCCAAAGTGTTGCAATTTATTGACAGAGTAGTGTTTTGGAAAACCTTTAGGAATTGTTTGGTGTATTAACGATGGGGCTCCTGGGGAACTATTGTTGCCAATCTTGGCCCAGCAGCCATCAAACCATTTTCTTCAACCCCCTGGAGATCTACCACTGTTACATGCCGATGCCTCCGTCGCCTGGCTGGAGTGGCCGCGGGGGAGTCTGGAGTCGGGCGGCCGCTGGTGGGAGCCGCGGGTGCCCGGGCCGAGATTGGGGGGGCAAGGCGGGCGACAGAAGGCCGATGCCTCCGTCGCCCGGCCCTCTACAGAATCCACCCCCCAAACCTCCAGGTATTTCCCTCCTTAGAGCTGGCAACCCTACATTCCCCTCAGTGCCTGTTGGTAGGCAACTAAGCTTGGTCCTGTCACCTACTTTGGCCTTTGGGAGAAAACACATTGGGGCCAGTCCTGATAGGGTTGCCAACTCCAGATGGGAAATTCCTGGAGATTTGAGGGATGGAGCCTGAAGAGGGTGAGGTTTGAGGAGGGGTGGGACCTCAGACAGGTACACTGCCATAGACTCCACCCTCCAAACCAGTCAGTCTCACATAGGGAACCATTGTTGCCAATCTCCAGGTGAGGGCTGGAGAGCACTCAGTATTACAACTGCTCTGCAGAAGGGAGGGCAGAAGTCAGCTGAAGTCAAAGGGGCAGATAATGGTAGGTTGGTGGCTAGCTGGGAAGGAGATGGGGTTGCCAACTACATGCTGACAAATTCCTGGGGATTTGAGGGGTGGAGCCTGGAGAGGGTGGGGTTTGCAGAGGGGTGGGACCTCAGACAGGTAGAATGCCATAGACTACACCCTCCAAACCAGCCATTTTGTCCTGGGTAACAATTGCTGCCAATCTCCAGGTGAGGGCTACAGATAACTCACAATTACAACTGCTCTTCAGGTAGCAGAGATCAGTCACCACAGCAAATTGACACTGTTTGCCCAAAGCCAGAGCACTCCCCAGAGCCTCCTTCTAGATCCCGTTGTATTGCTTTCACAACGGGCTTTACTGCTAGTTAGCAAAATAAAGGATGTCTAAAGATGCTTCCAGAGAGAGGCTTTGGAGTGACCAGCAGAGGAAGAGGGATTTGGTTTACCTGACATCTGCAAGCCACAGGGAGGCTGTGCTGATCGTCACGCAAAGAGGCCCTAACTGGGAGAGTAGCCAGTTCCTCAGTTCCCTGCGCCAAATAATCACTCCATCTCAAGTTATCTTTCCTTCCCTCCACATCTAGTTTAATAAACCAGTTTTGAAACTGCCATTTGAGGGATGGAAAAGGATGGGCCAAAGATGAGGTGTGTGTGAAGTGCTTCCGAACCATGGAAGACGTATGGCGACCCCATAGGGTTTCCAGGTGACATCCACAGATGGAGTGACTCCATTTTTTCCTGTGAGGGAAACTCAGTTGAAAGACAGAGGCTGGCCCAAGGTCACCTATTGAACATCATGACCCAGGCAGAAATCCAAACTGATGGCCAGAGGTCACGACGTAATATCTATGAGCCAGTTTGGTGTAGTGGTTAAGTGCGCGGACTCTAATCTGGGAGAACCGGGTTTGATTCCCCACTCCTCCACTTGCACCTGACTGGATGATAGGGCTGCCAAGTCCCCCAGGGGGGCGGATAACCCCCCGCTTTGGAGGCCCGATTTCCGCCGCTGCGGAATCGGGCCCCGGGTGAAACCCCACCTCGGCGTGCACGTCAGCCGGAGGTGACGTGATGATACTGGGCACGCTGGGGGCGGGGCCACAGCCATCTGAGGGGGAAACATAGTGTTTCATTAGAATGTAGAAGGCAGCGGAAACCAGTTTCCTGGGCAGTGTGTGTGTGGGAAAAGAACTGATTAAACATTTAAAAAAACAAACAGTGTTTGAATTTGTTTGAGGAACTGGTTTGGAATTGTGTGGTGGGGTTCCCTGGGCGAACCTGTCCTGGACACTTTCCCTCAGCCTAAGGTTCACCCCCCTTCACCTGTAAGAAGAACCCCATGCACGCCCTTCTCCCCTTTGCCCTATGCACCTGCCTCCCACCAGCCTCTGTGTCCTTCCCCTGCCCGCTTGTGAGCTCTCCCACTGCCTGCGCTCACCATGCCTGCAGCTGTTTCCCCAGTATAGCACAGGGCAGTGCATGTCGCTGGGAGCATAGTAAAGGTAAAGGTAAAGGTCCCCTTGCTCGAAAGCCAGTCGAATCCGACTCTAGAGTTGCGGTGCTCATCTCCGTTTCAAAGTCGAAGAGCCAGCACTGTCCGAAGACGTTTCCGTGGTCGTGTGGCCGGCATGACTAAACACCAAGGCGCACAGAACGCTGTTACCTTCCCACCACAGTGGTACCTATTTATCTACTTGCAATTTCTTGCTTTCGAACTGCTAGGTTGGCAGGAGCTGGAACTAGAGACAGGAG
>NW_015163194.1:124113-131353 GCF_001447785.1 Gekko japonicus | reverse complement strand
GAGCTGTCTTCTGTCTGCTTGTTGGACAAATGGTTTAATATACCCTCAGTTGGCATCTTACCCACCTGCAAAACTCCATCAGAAGCTCTTTGGGCTCTGCTGACCCGGGTTCTTCTGAAGGCATCGGCACAGAACTGTTCTAGCAAGCTACATCTCCGTGATGCAAGTGGCGAAGGGAGGAGATATTTCTACAGAGAGCAGGTTACAAGCAGGTGACGGCAAATCAGAGGGAAGGGAGTCAGGGGGGAAAGAACGTCATTCTTTTGGGAGGTACACTATCAGCTGGCACTTGTCTCTTAGAGAGGCAGAAGGAAAGACCCCAGGGCAAGTTTTGCTCAGCCACCCTCAAGGGACTGTTTTCTGGTCCGGTTTGCTGAGTAGATCGTGTGTACGCAGTGGATAAAAACTCAAGTCATGGGATCCCCCCGCGAATGAGTGATGCCACACTGCCTACACTTCCACTACATTAGGAGACCCCAGCCTTTTAAAACTTGCAGGCACCTTTGGCATCCTGACCCAGGATGGTACACAGAACCATAACATGGCTGCTAAAGGAGGTGGAGTCCACCACAAAATGGCTGCCACTGGGGGTGGAGTCCACCACAAAATGGCTGCCACTGGAGGTGGAGTCCACCACAAAATGGCTGCCACAGGAGGTGGCACAAAGTGTCTGGGAGTAAAGTCATGCTTAACTCTCGTCGTAACTCTTCAACATTTCAGGCAGAAGCTGTGTTTAACAGGATGCCTTTTACAATGAACATACTGTTTTAAAATATTGTCTTGCATAGACACACAGTTTATCTGCAGTGATTCAGTGAAGATCCTCATGAGTCAAGAAGATGGTCAACAAAATGGAAAAACATCAGGAAAGTCAAGATAAAAAGTTATTGATGCTTCAAATGGAAAAATCAAACTTGACTCTCCGATTTCAAGGAATAAAAGAAATTGAAAAAGAGGACCTCAGGAGTACTCTAGTGGAGGCTTTGGCGCCACTGACTGGCTTGGAAGCAGATAAATTAAGCGAGGAGATGGATCTGATTTACAGAGCCTACTCCAACTTTACAAAGATGAACAACTTGCCGGCAGAAGTGGTGGTCAAGTTTACCAAGCAGAGGATCAGAGATCACATCCTGAGAGCGTCATCAGTAATGCCTTTGAAGATTGGAGAACAGACAGTTAGAATTTTGAAGGATGTTCCATTTGAAATCCGTATGAAGCGAAAGGCATATAAAGGACTGACCCTATTCTTGAAAAACCATCAAATTAGCTATAGATGGTTCATTCCAGAAGGACTCATTTTCAAGTTCAAAGATAAAAAGAGAGAAGATTGACTCCATCTTCAAAGCTCAAGACTTCATGAAGAGACACGCCAGTTCAGAGGAAGCAGCACTTGCCAAATGGGAGACGGTTGGAAGCGAAGAGGACAGTGACTCGGAGAGGGAGGCCAAAGAGCCGGAAGAAGAAGGAGCAGGAGCAGGCCCATCGTACAACTTGAGAGACGTGAAAGGAAGAATGCCCAGAAAATGAGGACTGGTTCGTGAAGCGCAAGAAAAGACTTTATTAACAATAAACCAAAGGGACACTACTAATGTATTAACACTTTTATTCTCTACAGGATATGATGAAAGATGATCGATCATCTCACGGGAGAAGCCAAAGAAGACTGGACTATTACTAACAAAAGATTAATATACTAATATTAATACCACTCGCTCTTTTCTTACTCCCGCTATACACCCACCCTCTTTCTTATATTAAAAGCAATAAAATTCTCTCCTTTTTAGGGGAGTTTAACAAACAAACAAAAAAAGATCCTCATGATATGGTGGGCAGTAGGGATGCCAGCCTCCAGGTGGGACCTGGGGATCCCTTGGAATTACACTTATGTCCAGTCTAAGGAGATCAGTTCCCCTGGAGAAAATGGGTGCTTTGGAGAGTAGATTATATAGGAATGTACCCCTGTGGGATCTCTGTCCTCCCCAACCTCCACCCCCAAATCTCCAGGAGTTTCCCAGCCTGGATCCAGCAACCCTAGCCACCCATGCCCCACTGGTGGCCGGAGGGGGTACTTGGCACAACCCTACTAGGTAGATATGCAAAACAGACCTGTATATGAAGGTAGTCCAATTCCCTGATCATTTGTGTCAATCAGTAACTGTATTTTGAGGTATCTTTCCCTCCCGCTACATCTGCTGTTTTGGGAATGACGGGAGGTGGGTTGGATCCATTGACGTCCTGGGTTGGATCCAGACTAACTTGCAAACTTCCAGTGATTTTTTCCCTTGACTTGCCCTCTCCTCATATGATTCCTCACTCAGGGCCTTGTATCGCTGAGGAGCAGCATTTCACAGAGACCAGTGGGCTGCCAAGGGGGCGGAGAGGCAGGAAATGTTCATTCTGGTGATGGAAAATGTAGTCCGGATCCAACCGCATGAAATTGGACGTTTAGGACAAAGGACACAGGGTCTTGGTTGAGCATCCCAGAATGTGGTGAAGAGAAGGCACAAGAGAAGAATGAGACCTGGAAGAAAGGATCCGATAACAAATTGTGTGTATTGCTCACTGTTTGTGTGTGTGCTTGTACATGCATATTTAAGAACCTGCTTGGTGTAGCCTTCTTCACAGGAGACCAGCTCCCAAATACTGTGGCTTTCTGACTTTTTATTTCTTCAGCTTTACAGTTTACAGAAGCATACATTTTATTGTTTTCAATCTGCTAAAAAAACAGCTTCTTATTGGGTCAAAGTATATAACCACAAGACACTGTGAACTCCAGCGCCTCAAGAGCCAGCGATTGTTTCTAGTCTAGGGTTGCCAATCTCCAGGTGGGGCCTGGAGATCTCCTGGGATTACATTCAGAATGAGCGTAACACTTTGTGCCCACACTCTGAGTGGGAGATTATTTGGCTATGTGAAAAGAAGAAGAAGAAGAAGAAGAGATTGGATTTATACCCTGCCCCTCACTCAGAGTCTCAGAGCAGTTTCCAAACTCCTTTCCCTTCCCCTCCCCACAACAGACACCCTGTGAGGTAGGTGGGGCTGAGAGAGCTCTTTTGAGAACTACTTCTGAGAGAACAGCTCTGACAGAACGATGGCTTGCCCAAGGTCACCCAGCAGCTGCAAGGGGAGGAGTGGGGAATCAACCCCGGTTCTCCCAGATTAGAGTCTGCGCACCTAACCACTACACCAAACTGACTTCATAGTGCTAACGTCAGGGCTATTTTTGGGCAGGAACGCACAGGAACGGAGTTCCGTCTGTCTCCCGAGCTGGCCACGCCCAGCAGGAACTCATTAGCATAACAGGCCACACCCAACAGCAGAAACTCATTAGGATTGGCTACATTAGGGGTGTGTGGCCTAACATGCAAAGGAGTCCCTGCTACAAAAAAAGGCCCTGGGTTTTGACAACAAACAAGTTAAACAGAATAAGAAGCGAAAGGTGGGTGTGGCTGGATGACCACACTTCTGGTAACATGGGGGTGCGGCCTAATGTGCTAATGAGCTGTGCTGTCAGGGTTGTAGCCTAATAGGCTAATGAGTTCCTGCTGTTGGGTGTGGCCTATTATGCTAATGAGTTCCTGTTGGGCATTTTCTACAAAAAGAGCCCTGGAACATAGAGTAGAAGTAATGCTTCATGCCCTTGCTCTCCGAGTGGGCACATTTGCCTTTTCATTAGCCCTTAAATCCCCAACCTGGCATTCCTACCTGTGGCCACAAGATGGCCATGTATGACTGCAATATAAGCATGCGCACACAGAGAACCAAACAGCCAGGCCTAGACAGACTCACTGACTTCACTCCAAAACTCCAGGAAACAATTATGGGATCGGGGCCTTTGGCACAAGGATTTTTTCACAGGCGTTTTACTCATCTCTTCTTCACTGGGGATATTGTTCCACACACACCTCCAATGAAATACTCTTCCATTCCTAAAAGCTATAGCTTCTCTACTGTGTGCTCTGGGAGCTATCGGCTTGCCAACCTCCAGGAAGGGCTGGGAGATCTCTCAGAATTACAACTGTTCTCCCTGGAGAGCTGTTTCCCTGGAGGAAAATGGTTGATATGGAGGGTGGGCTTTGTGACATTTTACCCCGTTGAGGTCCCTCCCCTCCCCAGGCAGCACCCCCAGATCTCTAGGAATTTACCACCCCTGAGCTGGCATCTCTAAGACAAGCTCCAGGCAGCCAAGCTAGAGGCAACTTTCCCCCATCTTCCTCAAGGGGCCTCATTAAAAACACAGGACTCAGCATCCGAAGCCACCACTTCCAACAACCTCTGGGGGCAGATGGGAGACAGAGAGACGGAAGGCCGTGATCTGGACCCAAATCCAAAAGGAAACGATGCCCAGACTAAGCAAGAGAGATGCTGCTTCACGGCCCCTCCGGGGAGAGAGGTTTGGAAGAGCACGTGGAATGGCTTCGGCACTCCTGCTAGCAACACGGGGACCGGGAGGTGCCTGCCAATCCGAAAAGGGCAAATCAGAACTGTAGCTCAGTCCCCCCCGGCCGGCTGTGCCAGCCAGCCACCATTCCTTCAGAGTCTCTTCCCTCTTTTCCCCCGTTTCTAGCTACTAGGACTAATCCGAATCAGCCACAGGGGAATCTGCCACTGAGAGACCCAAGTCTGTAAAACAATAAATTGCAACTCTTGCCTGGTGGATGCTTAGCAGAAAGGGCACATCAGAGTCAATGACAAGTCCCCTTCTCTTTTCTCATGGGACAGGTTCGCCTTGTGGGACTCTCCTCTTCCTGAGGGATGAGCATCACCAAAGACTGTTTCAGCAGCTGCCGACTTTGGAGCATTATCCTGAACCAACAGCGAAAGGGTTTCTATTCGCAAGGGATGCCAGGGTGTGGCGTCACTTTCCTCACACGAGTGTTGTTGTCGGGCTGATTTTCAGACCCAGCGTCAAACTGGTGCTTCACTGTCTCACCAACGTTACAACTTTTCAGTCCCATCCAAATGGGGTAGAACTTGGGGACAACAGTACAGGACCAGGTTTGCACAGACTAGGACCCACCAAGATGAACCCCGCCTGCCACGTCCTGTGGCCTGCCACATGTGTAGTCTCCATTTTTACCATTCAACAGTTTTATGGAAGCCCTGGTGGGACAGCATAGATGGCCAATAGGTCGTGTTGAGCTCAGTGGCCCACAAATTGTGCTCTGTATAGTTGTCATAGTGCCAGGCACCTAGAGACACAGGCATTAAGAACATAAGAACATAAGAGATGCCAATGTTGGATCAGGCCAAAGGCCCATCCAGTCCAACACTCTGTATCACACAGTGGCCAGAAATACCAGTGCCATCAGGAGGTCCACCAGTGAGGCCAGGACATTAGAAGCCCTCCCACTGTTGACCCCCCCCCCAAGCACCAAGATGACAGAGCATCACTTGCTCCAGAGTCCCTATCTATACCTTGTGGCTAATAGCCAATGATGGACCTCTGCTCCATATGCTTATCTAGTTCCCTTTTGAAGCCGTCCACGCTTGTAGCCACCACCACCTCCTGTGGCAGTGAATTCCAAGTGTTAATCACTCTTTGGGTGAAGAAGGACTTCCTCTTATTCGTTCTAACCCGACCGCTCAGCAATTTCATGGAGTGCCCACGAGTTCTTGTATTGTGAGAAAGGGAGAAAAGTACCTCTTTCTCTACCTGCTCTTTCCCATGCATAATCTTATAAACCTCAATCATTCCTGGTGGTTTCTCAGCCTCAATTATCCTTCTGTAAAATGGGAAACCATGGTGGGGTTTGTTGCTTGTGGGCTTGTGAAGCATGTGTATAAAGCATAACTCAAGTTGACCTGAAAAACCTTTCATGCGTCAGGCTTAAAAGTGTATTAACACAGTTTTTGTAGACACAAGTTGTGTCTGAGTAAGTGACCAACTAGCATTCTGTGGCAGTAGAGAAGAGCGGGAGTCCAGTAGCACCTTAAAGACTAACAAAATGTGCATCAGGGGCGGAGCTTTTGTGAGTCACTGCTCGCTTCTTCAGGTATTCAGATAGCATTCTGAGGATCCTTGGATTCTGAGCCAGCTGACCCAAGGTCTGGGTTGGAAAATACCTGGAGACTTTGGGGGTGGGTCTGGGAGAGGGTGGGGCGTTGGGGAGTGGAGGGGCCTCAGCATGGTACAAGGCCGTAGAGTCCATCCTTCAAAGCAGCCATTTTCTCCAGGGAAGCTGATCTCTGTCAGCTGCAGATCAGTTGTAAAAGTGGAAGATCTCCAGTCCCCACCTGGAAGATAGCAACCCTACAACCCATGTATAGAATAATTTCCAGTCACAGCTTCCTCTACTCTCCCCCATCCCACCCAACACTGTAAATTCATACAGTCCAAGTGGGACAGCACCAGGGGTCATTTCGTAGAAAAAGAGGTGCATAACTCATCAGCATAACTTTTTTGCATATGCCACACACCTGACATCACTGGAAGTATGTCAGAAGGCAACACCCACTGCTCAGGCTCCACTGGACTGTTTTGGATTGCTAGCTATTGCGGGGTGAACATGCAGATCTGTCCTCGCAGAGGAGGGAGAGCTTGTACCTGAATAAAACTTGGTCTTAAAGGTGCCACTGGACTGTTTTGGACCGGGGGGGGAGCGGGGGGAGCTCTGCAGCTTACCTGGCTGCTTCTTGCTCTGACTCAGGGCTGCTGGGAGCAGGGGGTGGGGCTTGGTGCATGTGCCCGCCCCCTGGGCTCTTTACTGCCGGAGCTCCGCTCCTGTGTGCTCCTGCAGGAAATGACCCCTGGACAGCACACTAACTTCTTGGGAGCTTTTGGGTGGGAAGACATTCTAAGAATATGCTACACAAATAAACACTCACCCAATGCTTTTCTTTCTAAGCGTACAGATCTGACAAAGGGAGCATTAACTCTCGAAAGCTTCAGCCCTGGAAATCTGATTGGTCTCTAAGGTGCTACTGGACTCAAATCTGACTGTGCTACTCCAAACCAACATGGCCACTCTCTGAAACTTTCTAGGCTTGGGTACCTGGGATGGTTCCAAACTGGGCTGGCTCCAGACATGCCCTTCCATCTACAAAGGGCTGCCTTCCACATGTGAACTATGTCTTCCAGTCAGGGGTCGTTTCGTAGAAAAAAAGCTAGGGGAACTCATTAGCATAACTCATTAGCATATGCCACACTCCCTGACATCACCGGAAGTGTGTCATAAGGCCGCACCCCCTGACATCACCGGAAGTGTGTCATAAGGCCACACACCCCGCCCCCAACGGT
>NW_015163194.1:116824-123927 GCF_001447785.1 Gekko japonicus | reverse complement strand
GGGGCTTCATCATGTGCCCCGCCCCCATACCTCACCCGGGGGAACTGCGTTCCCCCGCGATCCCCCCCCAACTGACCTCTGCTTCCAGTCATGGAATTGCACTTGTAGTTCAATCCAAGCTTGGGTCTCCCACAAGCTCTCTATGTGCTTCACCAACTGCATTGGTTACCAGAGTACTGGATTCACGTCAAGGTGTTGGTAATAACCTTTAATGCCTTATACTGCCTGGGACTAACATACCTAAGGGACCGCCTCTTCCCATATATGACCCAAAGAGTTTTATGCTCTGACAATCAACATCTCCTGGTGGTCCCTGGCCCAAAAGATGTCTGCTTACCCTTGACCAGGGCCAGGTTTTTTTTCTGCCCTGGCCCCTACCTGGTGGGACATGCTCCCTATTGAGATCAGGGTCCTGTGGGATCTTACACATTGCTGTCACCAACTCACTGATAATCGGCCATATTTATTGGCATTAACTGGGTCGGAATCTCCCAGTGGGAAGTGATGACTACTGATTTTATATGTTTATACTGTGTTTTAAATCTTATTGTATTTATTGAAGTGATGTCACCCGCCCTGAGCCTGCCCACGGGATGGACGGGATATAAATGTGATGAATGAATGAATAAATAAATAAATAATAAAAATGTCAGTTACCCAACTGAATATTACCATGCAGATCAGGAGAACAGCTCTGCAGATGTCTTTTGCAAGTCCAATAGCGTACACATGTGGAAATGGACGGACCAGCCATTTTGAAGACAGATTCAGCCCACCTGTCCAGCTCCTTTGGTTGCCACATGTGGGAGATGACGGACATGCTTAGTATGATGACTTTACATCAGGTGTGTGCTTCAGTTTAACAAGGTGATATGGGCGAAGTTTGCATGGATCACAGGTGACCATGCCTTTCCTGCAATGGCTCGTTTGGACATAAATAGTACAACATCAACCCTTCTTGGGTCTGTATTTAATACTACAACATTTATTTACATACGGCTCATAGGACTGATTAGAAGAGGACAGACCTCCCTCTCATGGCAGGTTATTACCAATACTCTTCATCATTACAAGCATGTGAGTTCTGGAATGTAGAGAGTTGGGTGAGTACAGAGGACATGACTCAAGAGACCTGATGTTTTTGGCACATGACTATAGAAATGCTACAGCATTGCTATATGATGAATCTAATACACCAGTCTAGATGAACTAGGTGTCATTTCCCTGGTGCATATATTAATTTCCTCCAAGTACTTGAGGAGAGGTGGTTGACATCATCTCTAGCCCTAATATGTTATCAATTAGGTCACTACAGAATAACTTTTCAGATACTTCATTGTTAGCACCATAGGACTGATTAGAAGAGGTTTTTCTAGGAAATGACCCCTGGTTATTACCAATACTCTTCATCATTATAAGCATGTGAGTTCTGGAATGCAGAGAGTTGTGTGAGTACAGAGGACGTGACTCAAGAGACGATGTTTTTGGCACATGACTATAGAAATGCTACAGCATTGCTATATGATGAATCTAATACACCAGTCTAGATGAACTAGGTGTCTTTTCCCTGGTGCATATATTAATTTCCTCCAAGTACTTGAGGAGAGATGGTTGACATCATATCTAGCTCTAATATGCTATCAATTAGGTCACTACAGAATTACTTTTCAGATACTTCATTGTTAGCACCCCGATCAAGATGGGCAGCCATGTTAGTGTGTCTGTAGCAGTAGAAAAGAGCAGGAGTCCAGTAGCACCTTAAAGACTACAAAATACGTGGCAGGGGATGAGTGCGAGTCACTGCTCACTCCACGCCTATTACCCCTCTGCATATCTCCCCTAAATCATCATGCCTGCTATTGTCATTTGCCTTCTAATGTCATTCAGCATCTGAATTCAGAACCTAAAAAGGTTAGTCAGGAATAGAAAAGGGCCAACTCTAAAAATCTATCCAAACTCATACACTTTTATTCAGGGCTCTAGTCGGGGGGGAGCTCTCAGGTACGGAGCTCCGGAAGAGAACCTCTAGGGGGCGGGGCGGTCACGTGGTGAAGCCCCGCCCCCTTCTTTACTATTTTTGTATATTTTATAATTAGATTTTTAGAGTTGGCCCTTTTCTATTCCTGACTAACCTTTTTAGGTTCTGAATTCTAGGTTTAGGTTCAGTTCCCCCCCCCCTTTTTTTCTTCTTTGTCCTTATTCAGCATCTGAAACCACTCCATTACCCAATAAATAGAACAGATGGACTCCCATTCTAGTTGTATCTGAAGAAGTGAGCAGTGATTCACAAAAGCTCACACCCTGTCACATATTTTGTTAGTCTTTCAGGTGCTATTGGACTCTTGCTCTTTTCTACTGTTAGCACACACCCCAAGAAACGGAAAACTTGCAGGGAGGGTGGTATACAAGAAAAATAAAATAAAAATAAATAAAAATAAATACAACAAATGTTACATTATTGTATTTTTTTTTTAATTTACTTGTCCCTTCTAGGTTTACTTTTCTTCAGCAGTCTGAGCATTGCAGCTTTGATTTCCTTGTTCCTCAAGGTGTAGATCATGGGGTTCATCAAGGGAAAGACCACAGTGTGGAAAAATGCCACCACCTTGTCAAATGAGAAGTCCTGGAAAGGGTGGCAGTAGATATAGATGGCCGGGCCAAACATAATGAAGACGATGAGGATGTGGGTGATGCACGTGGACGCGGCTTTGTTCTTCCCCAGGGCCGAACCTGTCCTCACTTTGACCAGCAAGACCCCGTAGGAGACGAGGAGGATGATAAAGCACGTGGTGGTGACCAGGCCGCTATTGATGAACATGGCAAACTCCAAGGCGTAGGTGTTGGTGCAGGCCAACTTGATGATCTGGGTGATGTCACAGAAGAAGTTGTCCAGTTCGTTCGGACCGCAAAAGGGGAGCGGGATGATGAGAAGCATCTGGATCATAGAGTGCATGAAGCCTCCGGCCCAAGAGCCTACTACTAGCGCCCAGCAAACGGCTCTGGTCACCATCGTGGCATAATGCAGTGGGTGGCAAATGGCCACATACCGGTCAACAGCCATGGCAATGAGCAGGCAGATCTCAGCCCCACCTAGGAAGTGGATGAAAAAGATTTGAGCCAAGCAGCCTTGATAGGAGATGGTTTTCTGGCGAGTGAAGAGGTTGGCCATCATCTTTGGAGGGGTGACGGTGCTATAGCAGATGTCCATCAAGGCCAGACTGGACAAGAAGAAAAACATGGGGGACCCTAGGCGGGGGTCAGTCCGGATTGTCACAATGATAAGGATATTCCCTGGTAGAATGATGACATAGAAGAGGAGCAGGAGGGCAGAGAGGAACAGCTGTAACTCCCAATTCTTTGCTAATCCTTGGAGAAGAAACTCGGTCACCATTGTGTGATTCCCATGTTCCATCCTTAAAATGCATAGCACTGTAGTGGGGTTGCTATTGTTAATATTATTCACAGAAACATATATTAGGGAGGGAATACAGAAACAGAAGGCCTGGCGTGATCTGGTCCATGGGGTCGCGAAGAGTCGGACTCGACTGTGCGACTGAACAGCAACAACAAAAACAGAAATGGTGGTTGGGATGTGTATCAAGGCACAACTAAGAAGTGTACATCTCCTCTTTGCATATATATCTTGTTATACTGTTGCCATTGAGTAGGTTAGCTACAAATGGTCCTGAAATGATCTTTCTCCCCAGATTTCTGCAGTTCCGAATTACCTGGTCCGGTTTTCCAAATGGGAACCAATCCCAAGGCTGGCTCTGAGTCTTTCGTCGCACCAAACGTTTCTGATCCGGGAGATGATGGAAGGCTGCGCGTTCTGTGGTCCCTCTAGGTGGCAAGAAGAAGACATATGTGAACTGGCTGGTTGTCATTGCAAGCTGCCACTACATACATCCTGGGTCACTCATGCAAATCTGTCCCTAATGGCCTCCCTTGTTGCCAGTCATCAAACTGTTGCTGGCATTCTTCTCTTATCGATTGGCCTTTCTTAAGGCGAATACTGCCTTTGATCTGTCTGGTGAAGCCCCACGGCATGCATTTGATGGACTGAACTCAAGTCCACAAAAACCCATGTAATTTTATTCTTATTATTTGTTTTCCTTATTAAATTTCATAGAGGCTTCCATTTTCATTTTATATTCACCCAGGTGTTTTCCCCCGAATGCCCTTGTGTGTGGATCTCCTTGCCATGCAATGGAGTAGCCAAGACATGAGGACTTGGAACTGTCAGACCATCTCCAGAAATGGCAGGCTTCCCACCTACAGCACCTTGTCCCCCCAGGAGCAATATTCCGGGTGCATTTTGGACCGCAGCAAGAGTGGGAAGGCAAGGGAGCCAAGTCCTTCCATCTGTGGAATAGCTCCAGTGAATCCAAGCTATCAGACACAGGAGCTCACAGAGGTGGATCAGTTAAATGCCATCAAGGCGCTTTCGACTTATGAAGACTCTGGCCTGAATGATCTACAATATACCCTTTTGGAACCAAAGTATCCACCTGATGAAGTCAGGGAACAGGCCCAAAAGAGGGAATAATAGAACACCACTAGTGGTGTTAGAAGACAGGCCCAAAAGAGGGAATAATAGGACACCACTAGTGGTGTTGGAAGACAGGCCCAAAAGAGGAATAATAGGACACCACTAGTGGTCACATAGAGCTCCCAGCTCAAAACAGTTCAATGCATCATCAGTGACTTACAACCTCTACTGGATAATGACAGCTCTCTTTCACAAGTACTGGGAGGCAAACCTTTTCTTGTGTACAGACAGCCCCCTGTCTCAAACAACTCCTCACCCAGAATAATGCAACATCTAATTGAACATGAACACTGGGCGGAGGAGGAGGAGGAGAAGAAGGAGAAGGAGAAGGAGAAGGAGAAGGAGAAGAAGAAGAAGAAGAAGAGGTTTCTGTGTCCTACTGTTCTCTGCCTTTCTGTACCTGTGGGTTCATCAGGGAGCAGAAATGAGTTGCTCGGGAAGGCTGATCTTTGTGAAAGGTCCCAAAAATTATTCTAGTAGACAGTCTGATAGATCCATTCGACTACTCTGGAGCAAACATTTATGCAAAGCTCTGGCCAGCAGGATGGAAGAGCCCTGAGTGGATCCGTTGAGAAGGTTCTTCTAGCAAAGAGTTGAAGGATGGCCCAGAAGATCAGTTGGAGGAGAGGAAAGGAGAAGAGAGTCACTCACCACTGTTTCCTTCCAAGTGACTGGCAGTGCCTCAGGCAGAAAGAAGGCTTCCAGATCACCACAGCTGTATTGCTCCTGGCTCTAGGAGAGCCTGGAGTGAGCAGGTGTATCTAAGGACACACAGACTCCTGGTGCATTGCTCCTTCTGTCAGTCCCCAAGGACCTTATTAAAAAGTTAGCACCAAACTAATGTTTCAGACCATTTCTGCAAGCAGAAGATATGCTGAGTCCTTTTTGGGCGTAGATCCAGGGGAGTTAGCTGTGCATCTGATGAAGAGAGCTGTGTTTCTTGAAAGCTTATGCTACAATAAAGTTTGTTAGTCTTAAAGATGCAACTGGACTTTTCACTTTTTGGCCATGCCCGAAATGGCCATGCCCAGGTCTCTGGGGATAACGAGCAATATGGATGACTCTCTTTATCATGCCTGTTTTGAGACCTATCTTTGGGGCAAGTGGAGTTAGGGCGTGTAAGGCAGAGATGTTCCACCAGGCTTTTGGTTGAGGAAAGCCACGGATTCCACCTTATCCGGCACTCCCTCCCCCTTCCCTGACGGTAGTTTAAAGTCAGAAGTAGCGGAATACTTGTGGAAGAGTATATACAGCCTTGCAGCAGTTCACAGGACTGACTAAGTGCTTCACTGAATATCCAATCATTAGACAGGGTACTTGGTCAAGAACCTTTCTCAATATATACATCTGTTGACCAATCATTGAATATGGATGACTCTCTTTATCATGCCTGTTTTGAGACCTATCTTTGGGGCAAGTGGAGTTAGGGCGTGTAAGGCAGAGATGTCCCACCAGGCTTTTGGTTGGTGACAGCCACGGATTCCCACCTTATCCGGCACTCCCTCCCCCTTCCCCCCCCTGCTTTCTCTCTGTAATGTATTCATCTCCGACTGCATGCGAGGCTTGGTCTCCACGCGGTAATGCAAAGCGACCAAGATGTGCTCCCAGGAACAATGGGCCAAGCGGATCCTAGTTTGCACCAATCGGTGGGCTAGGTCCCGGCCGAGAGCCTATGGAACTCTTGACCACTGTAAATAACCTATCACTGGTGTAGGGGTGTGTTTGGGGTGTGGGGTGTGTGCCTTTATAAACCGGCCTGCGAGCCGGTAACTTTGTCTTGTTCTACACTGGAAATAAAGAATGAGAGCTGAAGTCACTAGTCAGTCTCAGTACTTTTCACTCTCGCTGCCAGAAGTCAGTGATACATTTTGTATTTATTCTGACACCATCTTATATTATTTTCAACTTTTAACTATTTATTGTTGGATTTTATATTGTATCTTTTTTGTTGTCGACCGCCCTGAGCTCTGTGAATTCTGGGAAAGGCGGTAGAAGGCAGGAAATTATAAACAAACAAATAAACAAATAAATAAATAAATAAATGCAACATTACACAAAATCAAGACCTGCACACCCTTTCTCTGCCTTGATGGACTAATGTGTATCCCACATTATCACACAAAATACCGCACAGGACTAGTCACATTCTGTGGCCCTTTTGCATGTGGTCCTGATTGTCTCCCCATCTTTGGATGGATACTGTGGAACTCTGATCTCAAAGATGAGAAAAGTAGAGAGAATGGCTCCAGAGCAAACTAATTTACGCAGTAGCCAGATTGCCTGCTCACAACTTTAATGCCAGTCGCTCACGAAGTAGAATTTTTGCTCACAAGACTCCACAGCTTAGAGGGAGCGTTGTCCTGAGTCTGCTTTGACTTCGCTACAAAGGTGTAAGGAAGACATGTGCACCAGCAGTGACCACACCCTTGAAGAAGCATCTGTCTTGTCAGTAAAGGAAGTCTGTCTCCTTATGAACAAGGGCTTTGGATTCCTCCATCATTACAGGTAGAGGTCATTTCGGGGGGGAACGTGGGGGAACGCAGTTCCCCAGAGT